>NC_141625.1:17289988-17474988 GCF_047967505.1 Dipteris shenzhenensis
ACCTTATGTTATATGTGCTGCTCATGTCCTTCCTTGGATGCATGTTATGGCATGGTTGTGCATGTGTGCTTGACTATTACACCTCTCAAAGGGCTCTATTTAAGACCTAGAAGCACTATGCATTTGCTCTCTCTACTCGAATTCGAGCACTTCCTAGAATCTCCACTGGCATGCCTCTCTTCCCTTCATCATCAAGCTCCCCTATTGGCTTCTTTTTTTTTTCCTTTTCCTATCAACTTCTTAAAATCTTTGTAGCTTTGTTACCCTCAGGGTAGAGGCTCATTTGTGTGCAGATTTTTTGCATGCAGCTTCACCCTTCCTCAACTGCCTCTTCCTTGCACCCTCGGGCCTCAATAGTAATTCCCTATTCTATCTACTCAAAGTGGGTTGGCCCTCCTTTTTGTCGCACTCTTAGCATTAGGTGTCATGGAATCCTCACAAGTTCTCTTACTACATACTCTCCTCTACCCCCTACCTCAATTCTTGAGCTATCTCCCTTCACGTCACCCTCAATTGCTACAATTGCTTTCTACAAATCTTGCCATCATGTTACACTCCTCTTCATGGAATTTTCTTATAGTCTTTGAGGTGACAACTACCATACATTCTTTGTCCTACTTGGAGATTTGACAAAATGGCTGCAGAGCTGTCTCCTCCTACTTTTGTTCTTTACATTCCTCCTTCATAGTGTACCCCCTTGTTTGCATACTGCTGGTTATGGCTTCCATTTTGGGACCAGAGCACGAAGTTGTTGCTCTAGCACTGAAGTTTCTCACCCATCTTCATCTATTGTGCTCTCTAGTTCCTATTCGTCATATGTGATTTTTCCCGCCATATAATGTTGCATCAAGAAGCTCGCTTATCGTATTTCTAGGAGCTTATGATCGTTTGCTATGAGTTTTGGTTGTTGCCTTGTGGTTTTGGTTCACAAAAACTTCATTAGCTCCTTGCCAACCTCTTGTATCCCCCTCTTGTTCCTTTCTTGGGTTTGGTTCACCTCAACATGTCTTGTCACACCTACTTCAGGAGGCTCTATTGATGTGTAGGTCGGTTGCTACAACTAAACTTAACATGATAGCAAGCCAAACGTCTAGATTGAACACTTTAGGTCCTCGAGTGCACTTAAGAGCTCTCCTTCCTTGTGGGAAGTGCTTCCCATTATTGTCACCTTGCATTCTCCTTTAGATGCTCCCTTGAGCTTCTTTGTTACTGTAGCTATGGCACAATTCCTAGGATAATTGTGTATACTGATCCTAGGCATTGTCCCTTCACGTTTTGCATGATTATGGGCAACCCCACCTTCTTTCTTTTCTCTTAACCTTTGTAGCTACACGTCTAGCTTCTGGTACTTTTGTTTTGATTGGCACACAAACACTTTCAAAACACGCTTGGAGTTCTCAAATCGACCTTAGGTTGATTTGCACTTCATGGATTAAAAGGCAGTATTGTCAATTTGAATGTGAGACGCTCAAATTGACTTATAGGTAGACGAAGCTATTAAAACTTAAGATAGTGTTCCAAGTCCAGAGGCGAGAGCGCTCAAATTGACTTATCTTTTAAAATAAAATAAAAATACTCATGGGCTCTCCACTAAAGCACTTTCTTTTATGAAAATGGTGCTAATAAAGAATAGACAAGCACTAGGATGATTGATTTGATCATATTAGAAAAAGGAATGAGGTGGCCATGGCCAAATCACTATGGTCGTGCTTTTAATGAATTTAGTAAGAGCAATACTTGAGCTACCACTTAAATGCGTAGAATTGATTAGCACTTAACATAATATCCTTATTCATTAACCCTTTTTTTTTAACTGGGTCAGCTTAACCACATTTCCCTGAATTAGTATTAATGAAAAAATCACTCACTTTCCATAGACCCTTAGCAAGTTGAAAAACTTAATGGATGCCTAATCGACTTCAAAGCTCACTAACAGAAAACATCAATGATGTCCAGAGCAGTTTGCCAACAAGCACCATGCTTACCTCCTATAAGCACAACACTTACCTCACAAGACACCCACAAGCCACATAGAAAGAAAACGCCAAAGAAGACTGCTTGTTATGTTTACAAATTATTTTTTAAAAATGTGGAAATTTTCAAATACTAGCATCCAACCAGGGCCGGCTTGATGCTTAAGCAGTTCTCAAATCCATCACTCTGTCAATGAGGGCTTCTATAGTCACATCAAAGGCATCCTTCACATCCTTCAATTGGTTCCACGGAGTAGCATAGATCAAACTGGGTATCAAACTTATCACACGCTCCCTCATCTCGTGAACTTCTTGTGGAGGAATCTTACGCAAAATCCCTTCAATGTCGACTGATTTACGCTTGACTTCTCCCTCGTCAATGAACACTGAATATGTGCTATGGTTGTGTGGCAGATACCATATGTACTGCGTGTAGGCAGTGCCAGGATGAAAGAACACAGGAATACACCCAGCAACCATAGAATCGATTACTGATCGTCGAGTAGGTGTGTCTCCCGGAGGTTGCAGACAGAATACTGATTCTTGAAAGAGATTCATGACCTTGGCAGGCGTGGTGCAGTCGCCAATGACCTTTTTGTAAGTACACTCTAAGAGTTTGCAATACACGGATCCCTTGCAGTACTCTATGAGTTCTCCTCTGATTGAGTCTGCTCGGTGTGGCCGGCGTGCCCCAGCAAATGCGAATAATGCTGGCCTCTCACTGGCTCTCATCCGGTTTTGCCACTCCAGAACATCGGAATCCTGGGACGGATGGAAATAAGTAGGGTAAGGGATGCCAAATTCATTCATCTCCCAAGGAGTTTTCTCTAGTAAAAGCGTTGTCATGTTCATTCCAGCAGGGAGTCGCAAGAGATTGTTGCCCCAGTCGTTTTCGGAATCGGTCATTCTTTTGAAATCCCAAGGTAAATTCCCAGCCACCACAAGGTGGTCTCGTCCTCCCATGACTCCCCATTCCGGCTGGCTTTGAAGCCAACTCGCGAGAGCGTTTGGAAGGAAATCCCTCGTAGAAACATTCGCCCAGAGATTTGTTTGAAGATCCACGGATGCGTAAAAGGGCACGTATATAAGCGTTGCCCTACTAGAATGATTTGTCAAGCATTTGTACTGCTTCATTCGGTTATGAAAGATGACGTCTAGGGAGTTGTGACTCGAAGCGTACCAACTACTACTTGAGAAAACACCTCCTTCAGCTTCCAATTTAGGCCCTAATCCAGAATTAATAGACAACGCGCACCGCTCCGCCCAAGCGCGGCTCTGATGAAGGCAATGTGCGAAAAGTTCCTCGTTAAACATAGACGGAAGTCTATGAATATACACATACCTCCCAGCACAGCGGTCGCTTCTGTTGTCCAACGGTTCGACGTCTGATTGCAGGGGCGCAATGAATTGGTGGGATGATAGAGGCTCGATGATGAGCCCTGAATTGCTCTGCAAATTATCCTCCGTCGATTGTACGGGGGCCGAGCTCAAATTTGCTAGGTACTGCGGAGACATATTTTCTACTACATGATATTCGGTCAAGAGGGAACGATAGAGACACAGCAGCATCCACCAGACAGGTATTGAAACCACCGTCGAGAGGCAGCGGAGCTTCTTTGCGAGCATCTCGATCATTTGTCAGGTTCCAAACGATCAGGCCAGTTTGCTTGCAGAAGTCCTCTTGTGCAGTTAGAACCTTACAGGATTCCAAATATCACAAACCCAATTCAATTCTCTACTAGTCCGGGCAGGACGCGCAACTTGTGCCAAACAGTTACCAATGAGACGAGACAGCTGCAATCTTCAAACAGGGAAGCAGAAATGTGACGGATGAAAAGCCGGAGATCGGCCGCAATCTTTGATGCTGAGCTTGTTAGGCGATTACGACAGAAAATCTCTTGATGATGTTCACGTTGTCATGACGGGAAGTTCATGCAATCAACGTGAATAGAGAAAGTGGGGGCAGACCTACAACACACCTACAAGGGCCCACAAAGACAAGACTTCCTTGTTGCATGTGGAGGGCTTAGAGATTCGAGAATCCGTTGTGTATACTAAAGTTCAACTTTGATTAGAGCATTTCTTCTCAACAAACGCCCTTTCTTGATAGCTTGCTGGGTAATGGGTTATTATTACTTTATAAGACAGAGCCTTAAGTTATAACAAAGAGCGTTGGGAGCTCCCTTTGATTTTGGGCCCCTTCACTAAGACGAGGGAACTAGTCAACCATTCTTACCTTATTTTTCTCCACCCTTACATGACGTTGCTTTTCCCAATGATAACAACAAGAAAAGTGCATAACTTTCACTTTCTCCTCTCTAAAAGGCTACTATCGAGGAGCCCTTTCCGAAGATATCAACTACAAAGTTTGCACAACTCTATGTTCCTCCTCTTTAAAAGGCTAAGATTGGGTACCCATGGTTACAGCTTACAGCCCTAAAAGAGAGTGAATTACCCCTTCAAGACACTTCACTTCTTAACAAACATAGTAGTTCAAGTAGTGTCTATCTACCTATCAACATCTGTTCGGACACTCTTATGCATACACAAACACACATATACACAATATACATCCATGCATGTGTACTTACATGTGAATAAATAGATAGATAGGTAAGTAGGTAGGGGGGGTATATGTGTGTATCCTTAGCTCTACATCCTCTTTATCCTCCCTTTCTATTCCCATTGATCTAGTCCACATGGGCCTTCCTTCCACTTTCTAGGAGTTTATTAACACCATATTATTCCTTGAGAAAGGACTCTTGAAGTTATTTGTTAAACTTGACAAGTTTTATAGTTTTTATATCTGAGTTATTTATGTTAATTTAATTTAATTCCATGGTGGTTGTTTGTTGCATCCAATTAATTTTGCATGGTCATGCCAATTCTATATTCAATGTTTTCGTAGACAAGTTTTACAGTTTTATTAGAGTAATTTATGTTAATTTACTTTAATTCCATGGTGGTGGTTTGTTACATCCAATTAAGTTTGCATGGTCATGCAAGGTCTATTTTCAATGTTTGAAATTTAAGAGTTCAATGTGTAATCTTTGTTCATATTTATCACTTATTACATTTTTTGTTTATAAAACTTGAATAGCTTCACCTTTTATTTAAAAGGTAATTGGAAATTCAATTAAGCTTTTTGTTTTTTAAAGGGCTCTATTTTTTACTTTTAGAGGCCTCATTTTAAAATTAATTTGCATTCAAATATAATTATCAAAAAAAAATTGGACTTCTTTGGTGAGTCTTTGGTTTTGGACGGCATGCCATCCAAAAGTAATGAAATAAATGGTATTTATGATTTGGGGAGTTTAAAAACCCCTTTTGTATATTTATTTCTATGATTTATTGGATTAAAAACCCCTTACTTTAGATCCATATCGTATGGTCGTATATATAGGTGAATGTTTGTGGATTGAGTTGGCATGCATAGATCAAGCTACTCATCCATACCCTCCTCCTCGTTATGTTGTTCTCCTCCCTCACCTCCGGTCTTGTGTCCCCCCTCAGAGTGTTCACCAATGTCCTCGCTTAGCTAGGCCATGCCCTGAGAATATTGCGTGAAACAATTTAGAAACTATAAATAAAGCTTAATTGTAAGATTACAAAGGTCAAACATAATTGAGAACAAGGAGGATTGGAGACTTACATGTCAATTTGCCACTGCTAAGAGAGCCTGCCTACCATCATGTGCATATGCATAATTATACTCCTCCATAGTAGGGAATCAGCTAATCCCAAAAAGCTTGTGAATCAAAATTAAAAACATTAGATGACATTCTATGAGAAAAATAATGTATTCAAATAGTACTAAAAATTATAAAAGAATTATGTTATAACACACATATACTTGCTCTATACTTGCAAGCGATGCCTCAATTCCTTTCTTACCACCACTCCTGAGGTGTAAAGTACATTTGTTGGTCCAGATATGTGTGCTTGTTGCATTCCACTTATTGTCCCACATTCTAGATTGTCTTGAAGCTCATGCTTGTCTCTCTTCCAATATAACTTATTTACATGACAAGGCTTTGGCCTTCATCATGAATCTCTAATTGTGATACAAGCCCAGGTGTAAAGCACATTTGGTCCACATACATGCGATTGTTGGATTTTGTTAATTGTTTCATGTATTCTCGATTGTCTTGAAGCTCCTACTTGTCCCTCTTCCAATGTAACTTATTTATATGACAAGGCTTCAACCCATATCTTGAATCTTAGATCGGTGACAATTGAGTATGTCATTCATGCGTCAAAGCACGTAGTGAGTATCAAACTTGCAACCAAGCGACATTGGTTACTCTTGCTTGAGTATCTGTATGATATAGACTTATCTTGGCCATGGATCTAAATATATATTTGAGTGAGATGCGCCAAACCACTAAACTCAAGATCTCACAAAGAAAAATAATTTGAAATGAAGCAGAAAGAGTGTCTTTATTCAAAGGAAAACCTTTACAAGGAAATACTTCCCACAGGATGAGAGTTCCACCAAATCACCAATCTCAATCACAATATCAATCTCAGTCGGAGGTAGGTATCAAAAATCACAAACTCAATCTCTTTCTAGATCTTCAGTTTAGAAGTGGAAATACGGATCTCTTAAAAATCCTGCTTGAAATCCGCATTCAAAGTTATGGTAGAAATCTATGTGTTTTCGAATCCTTTTTGTCCTCAAAAACTCTCTTTTTAAGTGTGAATCTGCTTTTCCCAAAATAGCCCCTTGCTCCCAAATGGTGCAAAATCTGGAAACGATCAATAGGATAACTTTGAGGCATCTCTCGCCTTAAAACTTTGGTCTTCATCAATCTCTATCAAAATCTACCATCTTGGGCCTCAAATATGCACTTAAAAATCATGCACGTAAATCCACCTCGAAAAAGCAGTCCAAAGTCTTTTTTCCTTAACTTCTAGCTATTATTTCTTCAACTAGATGGTTGAATTACAAAATCTACAAAGTATCATCCATAAAAAAAGCACACCCTACTACCCCCAAGGAAATGGATAGGCCAAATCCACAAATGAAATAATATGCATTATCCTCATCGAGGTAGTAGAACCATAGCGTTCTGATTGGGCAGAGAAACTGAACGTAGCCTTATGGGCATATAGAACCACATTCAAGGTCAGTACAGGAAACACACCTTTTCAATTGGTATACGACCTTGAAGCTATGGTCCCACTCAAATTCATAATACCAAGTCTACGCATAGCAGTACAAGAATGCATGGGAGACCATGAATCCTTGAAAGAAAGACTCTATTAGTTGGAGAAGCATACAGAGACAAGACTAGTTGCCCACCATGCCATGACAATTAAAAAAACGCAGAAGAAAGGCACGGTTTGACAGAAATCTGAAAGCTAAAGACATCAAGGAAGGCGACTTAGTCATGTTATACAATGCCAAAGTACACAAGGGGAAATTGAAGTATCTAGGTCAAGGACCCTACCGAGTACAAAAGATGAATCCCATCGGAGCTGCGCTGCTAGAAACATTGGATGGAGTCCAATTCAACACAACAATAAACGGGAGCCAATTGAAGTGCTACTACATCAACACACAAGCCATCCCCGACAAAAACGAAGATTTGGGAAACCAAGTCTTCCTTATTTAGGATTAGATTGTATCACCATCACTCACTTGCATATGTACGTCTTCACACATATAGGTAGCATCAATCGATTTCAACCTAGGGCTTATAAGTGATGCCTGAGTTCTAGCTGCCCTATGAAAATTCCAGCAATTTGAAAAAAAAAGCATATAGTTAATCCATACCTAGCTCCTAGTTCACGTGCACTCACACGCTTTTGCTTAGACACATAGATGATTGCATGAATAATTGTACCCCACACTTTCATTCCACACTCTCAAAGCATGTATAAAAATAAGAGCCCTCACACACACACAGAAAGGTCATACCGGCATGCCAACCAATCTAATGATCTTTCGAGACACTCCAAAGTACAAATGCTTCTCATGTGACCGTCTACTATTTTAAAAAAAACAACATATGCAAACAAAATCATACACGTTTGGATAATAAGCAAAAGACAGCACAATATTCCTTTTGAAGAAAAGACACGTCATGTTTGTAGAGAGTGTAAGACAGCTATAAAATCCAATATCATCCCAATATACTTTGTCCCTCATCATATACAATGAAACATAGAGTTAATAAATGTAGTAATGCTTAATGACATTGAAGAACGATTAGTTGCCCTAAGAGTAGCATTCACTCAAATAAGAGAATTAACTTACGGTGGTCAATATGGAATGCATGGTAGCATTGTAAACATTATGTCTAACACAACTAAAGTATAGCATATCTTGCCAAGATTTATTAATGATGAATCATCGATAATACTTGGAATTTAGAAAAAGCTATAATATAAGAGCACATACTTAATTGGAAAAGTCAAACCAACTATTCTTATGTGAGCATTACATACACTCATTCAAACCCCACTTTACAAATCTAACAATGTACAAATCAACCAACAATGGTCACAACATTTAAAGGAGATCCTATTTTCACAACAAAACGTAGAAGAAGAAGACAATGACCAACAATCCTACTCAGATGACACTAATGAACTTTACACAAACACTCTAATAGACCATTGGGACTCTTTCAGGACAAAAATAGTGAAGAATTAAATTTTCCTACACTTTTCTTTAGGTCAGAGAGACAGATTAAAAATCCTCGATTGACATATCAAGATATTGCAAAATGCTAATTGACACATAAATCAATTAAGTTTTCACAAAACATACCCAATCTATTTTTCAATCGATTAAGGTTCTCATTAACCAAGTAATGCAATCCATTTGGGTATGATTGCGCAAGGGTGCACTACAAAACAAAGTTCTATATGCAAAAGATGTTTCTAATGACACAAACATTGAAGCCATTTTAAAATCCAACATTGGATACCGGGACTTTGAAAACCTACGCACCTCTCCGGACCATAAAGAGAAACTAAGGAAAAATGCATTTGGAATGATGAGACAACTAGGTCCTCCTTCTTTATTTAAGACATTATCATGTGCAAAAAGAATGTGGGAACCTTTAACAGAATGTTTACATAATGCATACTCTACTAACAACAAACAAAACATAACACAACAACACAAAAATGTTAACACAAAGGACTTAATACGAGAAAATCCAACAATTTGTGCAAGTTATTACACTCACAAAATCCAGCAATTCCTCAAACTAATAATGAAAGACGATGAAATTCTTGCAAAAGTATATGATTACTTCTTTGTTACAGAATTCCAAAGTAGAGGAAGCCAACATGAACATGGAGTCATATGGATAGAAAATGCACCAACATATGGTATTCATGACAATAAAGACATAAGATCTTTTGTTGATAAGTACATATCATGTGATAAAAATCTACTACCTCCAAATATCAAAGAGATTCAAACACACAAACATACACCCACATGCCACAAAAAGAGATCTACCATTTGTAGATTCCATTATCCCAAGCCTCCACTAGATAAAATAATGATTTTAACCCCTTTAGATGCCAATGAGATCCACATTAACAAAGCAGTGTACACAGAAATTGCTACCCATCTACACAGTATAGATAGATATAACATTCACCGAGTGGATTGATAATATTGGAATAGATATATCAACATATATACTAGCAATACGATCACAATTAGGTAAACCAACACTATTTTTGAAGAGAACACGGAGCTTCTACTTTATAAATACAACTAGTCAAGAGAACAGAGCACTCATCCTCAAGCAAAAAAAACTGCTGCAACATCTCCCCAATGATTCCATCAACATAACTTGTGACACTATCATCACTAAATACACAAAAAGCAAAACATGGAAGATATTTGCCTCACAACATTTGGAGCAGAATATACCTTCGACAATGGCAACATTACAAAAAGGTAAAAACCAAGAATTATAAGATTCAACATCATCAAGGATCTAGAAAATTACTATCGAGAACAAGTACTATTGTACTACCCTTTCAAAGCCAATGAAAATCATGAAATGTCAATACATGGCTCGTGGCAACAAGCTTATAATGCTAGCTATGACATTATACTATAAAATGTTTGTGACCTTGACCTTCTTGCTGATTTTTATGATCATTATATAGACACCAATACACCCACCTCACCTCTCTTGCACATTTGGCTCATGTCGCCCCAAAATTGGAGCTATGAACCATGCAACAAAATGTTCTTAGCAATATATGCATATAGTATTTTTTGTAGATAACATGCATGCTCAACTCTTTCTTATGCTTCACTCATTCCATGATTGTACTTTATTTTCATTATTACTTTTGTGGGGCTTTACAACACATTTTATATCTTTGATAGGGATGCTTTCAGATATTATCCGCTTGATCTTTTCATGTAGAATTATCTCATGCACTTGTTAAATTAAAGTGGATCACAAAATTGGCACTTTACAAGTGAACTTATCTCTGGACCCTTTGAAATGTAATCATAAAATATACTCTAAATAACAAAGCATTGAATATCCCTAAACATGTATGAATTACTATGTTTCTTTGTCACTAAGCAAAAGAGAATAGAACATTTATTGCAACATTTGCTCAAAATATCACAACATGAATGGAAGAAATATGCACAATTCCTAAGTATTTGCATGGCTCAAATATATATTTTTTTTAAGGAAAAAGTTACACTGCACAAAATCATCAAACATACACGAAGTCAGTAAATCAAAACCAATCTTTAGGAAGCATATTTCTTTGACCATGGACTTCAAAACAATAAAGATGAACTATTGATTCAAAAACACAAATATTAGCTCTTTGTTTAGATATCATACATAAAGAGAAGTCTAATCCACATTGAAATTTGCCTTCTGCTAAATGCATGATCCTTTCATCTTATTAGATTGGTTTCCACATGTTTAGTAGAAGTGTAAGTCATGTTATGCTCCTAGAACCTTGGGCAATAGCCACTTTAATAAGACACCATCATCGAGATCTCCTTTGACATCATGTAATACCCTTCCATTGACATCAACATGCGTAAGTTTGCTATCCCTATGTGTTGTTAGTTGATTTTCTCTTGAACATTCCACCTCTAGTTCACGTGCAAACAAAGTCCCTTTGTTTTGGAAAAGTATGAGTGCTCCTGAATGAACACATAGCCCAAATTATCCTCCAAAAAGTGTCCTAGAAATTCGTTCCACTATTTCAACACTTTCTTGCACCATGTAGAATCCAAGATGTTTTTTTCGTGCCCCTATGGGGTAGATCTTATTGGAGGTTTGCTTCTCTAAGCAGCAAAATTCACAGTTTAGTCTATGTAATTCCTAAATTATTATGACTTGCTATTTCTTTCCCTTGAAAGCATCCATCTTTTTCTCCTCTCTCTCTCTCTCTCTCTCTCTCTCTCTCTCTCTCTCTCTCTCTCTCTCTCTCTCTCTCTCTCTCTCCATTATCCCCCAAGTCTCCACTCCCTTTCCTACGCACCATCTTCACTGTCTTCTTTTTTGCTTGTAGGTGAATGATATTTAATCATTCATAAGGCCTACCCAATGAGAAGAACGAATAATGCATCCCAAACGACACCCACACTACTTCCTCATCATGTCCAGCTCCTACCAATACACGTCTTTCCCTATATTAGAAGATCCCTCTCTAAGGACCTTCTCCTTTTGCAAATGAGAAATCGTCAATGCTTGTGGTCCTGACCATCCAAATCAAATCTTTGGCCAAGGGATTCTACCACCATCGTATTGGTCTCAAACCTAATAGCATTCCTCCGATTTTTTACAGTCACACAAATCACACATTGCTTCGCCTTCATCGTACATTCTTCTTTTATTTGTCCCTCATTCTCACAACACTATACAAGACTCCATAGATTTTTTCTAGGGTTCAATGCCACAATGTGAACGCCTCTAGTATTCTAGTTGTCAATTTTCTATAATCTTTGTTTATGGACTTCTCATTTTCAAATGATTCCACTTCATTTTTTCTTGTTTTTATCCTTCTTGTTGAAACCTTCAACAACCCTTACCATACAATGTAAACTACTTCTTCAACGAGGTCAATGGCGTCCGTCTCCATTGCTACCATATGCATCTTGATTTCCTTCCACAACACAAGGATGAACCACATAACTAACAATCCTTTGTTTTAACGAGAGCTCTCGAACATTTGCTAGGTTCAAAATTGTCCTACATAATCCATTACTAATTTCTTCCTTGCTAGAATAAAGCTTCTCCAATAGCTGCACCATGGTTTTGTCTTCCCGATACTAGTTTTCTTCAAAGAGTTCTTTAAAAAGAAAGCATTTCCGTACTAGGAAAACCAATTCATGATTGCTCCCTTGAGACTCCACGAAAACAAGTTAATCTACTCAGCATACACTCCAACACCATTCATCAAGCATACCAACTGGAACTCCAAACTGTGCATGTCCAAATTCTTCCTTCACTTGCCCCTAAAAGTATGGGAGGAAGACCTTGCAAGGTGCATGTCCAGATTCTCTTGTCCTTGCCCTTAAAAGTGTAGGAGGGAACCCTTGCTTGCACTCGATTTGGCCATCAAGAGAATCTAGTATAATCGCGACTCAACAAGCTACACCAACAATTCCTCACTTCAATCTCTACATTTGACATGTCTTTGATAGTCTTGGTGTTGAAAAAATCACTTTGCAAAAAGCCAATACCATCAAAGCATGGTGTTAGTCTTGCACAATCTCCTTTCTTCCCCTATTCACCAAGTCTCTCCTCATCAAATGGCATAACGTTTGTTGGGATAAATATGATCAAGGGCTTGCTCTAAGGTACATGTGTGCATCTAGGGGAGTCACATGTATGTCTGTGTGTGTGTGTAGTAGAAGCACACCTAGTGCTATGAGGTGTCTAGTCTATGACATAAGTGATGATGTAAGCACAAAGGTCCCCACATGGGAGGTTCCTTTGATTAAGCCAGTTCCACTGATGTAGGGGCTGATTACCACTGATGTAGGAAAGGTGCCTACATCTTCCTCTCACTCTATATAATGGAGGATCTTCCCTCATCTCAATACACTTTGATTTTGCCTTACTTGAGCTCTCTCTTTGTGTCATCATGCATCTCTTTTATCCCACTCACTTCTTCATTTGGTATCAGAGCTGGTAGGCTCTACAGAATCCACTTTAGTAGTGCCACCTCATCATATTCTCCATCACCTCCATTTTGAAGCTCTCTCTCCCTTTCTCTTCAGAATTTGCTAAGCTCCTTCTCTTCATCCTGTGCGCCATTTGCAAAACCCTTGGAATTGAAGCTTCTACCCCCTGGGATGCACCTCTGGCTCAGAGCATTCTTCTAGATTTGGTCTCTCTCACCTGTGCTGACCCAAACAAAGTGCATCAACTATTTGTCAAATTCTGTGCCTACAAAGCAAATGATGACCTACCCTTCAAGCACAAGTTAGGCAATGCCTAGAGCTTGCTACTGGTGAAATCTGAGCCTATATGGTCCAATGGTTGCAGAGAATTCAGCAAAAGAACAATCGACTTTGGTGAGACTCTCACAGGCAATGTGACACACTATTTCGCCCCTCCTCTACTGTGCTTACTCTCTGGGACAAAGACTTCATTCCAGCTTACAAAGCCCCAAATCTAAAGATATGTGGAGTGAGAATTTAAGCCTCCAAGTTACTCTGTTTCCTTGCAAGCATTTTTGACAGTTTTTAAAATTTGATGCTACAGTAAATACTAAGATGATGCTTGAGGTATAAAGTGGCGCTAAACTATAGTTCAAAGAATGTAATTTCAGTTTGAAATTCAAGTTGGGACTAATCTCTTGTCAAGATGCCAAGCTCTCAATGTTCTTCCAATGCTAAGCACTTACAGAAGACTACAAGAAGGATAAAGTTCAAGGTAAAAAAGACCCCAATCAAGAAGCTTTGGAAGAAGCCAACTGGGTATGCATATGATAAACAACTAGGTTTTTCTGAGTTTATCTTTAACAATCTACGATTGTATGATAAGCAAGATTTCTTTGTTCAACAAGATTAGTCGTTTTGTAAGAAAGTAGACACTACCTAATAAAGATAAGACCCTCTCATGGCAACCTATAAAATTGGCAAGTTCAATAGCCAAGGCTTTCACACTTGGCAAATGAAGATAAAGTTTGTGCTTATGAAAGAGAATTTAGACAAGTCAAGGACTTTATCCTCTTAAGAAAGTGAATCAACCACAACCAAAGGTAAAGGGAAGGCAAGTGACTCTTCTTCTACAACTGCAGATGCCAAAAGGATAGAAAAAGCTTACGCAATAATTGCATTAGATTTGGGAGATGATTATGTGCATCACATTTCACACTTGGAATCCCCTTTTGAGGCATGGCATAAGCTAGATGTATTATTTGATACTAGCTCTCATACTTCTCAATTGAATTTGAAAATTAAGTTCTTTTAACTTAAGATGAATGGAGACAATATTGCAGCTCACGTTAATACATTAAGAAGTCTTATGACACAATTGGCTTCAATTAACTCTCCAATTACTGAAGATGATGCTATGGCTGTGCTCTTGAAAAGTATGTCTCAAGACTATGATTATGTTGTGACTACTTTAAAGAATCTTCCCTAACCCACACTGAAGGGCATCATCAATGCTTTACAAGAGAAGGAAAAAAAGCACTTCAAGAATGGGTAAAGTACACACAGAAGCACTTGCAATCAAGTTTTCATCAAAGAGCAAGTACAAGACATACAAGCATTGTGGAAAAAACAATCATCTTGAGAAGGATTATTATAAAATCAACCCTTGCACTTATTGCGGCAGGAACAATCATTCAAATAAGTTTTGCAAGAAGAATCATTCAGAGAAGTTTTGCAAGAAGAATCATTCAGAGAAGTTTTGCAATGACAAAAAGAAAAATATGACAAATCTAGTTGAAGAGAGAACACCATCAACAAATAAAGAATCAAACTTTGTGATAGAAGACAAGGACTTTGCCTTTTGAACACTTTTTCTTTGAGATTTTTTTCATCATCACTTGGTCAAATTTTGAGGTTCTCTGCGTGAAGTAGTACTCCAAAAAGAATGTTATGTGTTTTGTCTTTTGTAAATCACCTCTGGTCACCATATGATGTAGGCCATGTGATATGTGTTTGGTCTATCCCATTTTTGTAAACCTTGTGATCCTTGGGCACCTTTGCTAGCATGAGATCCTAGCCATAGATTTATCTTTGATCACCATGAGATGGCATGAGAAACTATGTGCCTTGGGGGTACTGGTTTCCAAACACTATGCTTGATGGTTGTTTACATAAACTGCAATAAATTAGTGCTAAAAAGTTGTAATTTGTATAGGCTTTAGAATGGATATAAGAGTAAAAATGGCATTGAGATGAGAGGAGCTGAATCAACTGAAGTGTGTTTGTACAGATGTAGCCTTTTAGACGAGTGAAGGTGGATTACACCCTTCGAAATTCCTTTGCACCTCTAGCTTGAACCCATAAAGGGCATTAACCTCATATGTTGATTATAAAGTCACCATATGTGTACGCGACATGTATTAACACATACAAATACTTCATCATCCACTCTGGGTCAAATAAACTAATCTGGAAGTGAGGTATTGCTCATCGCACTGTAATTGAAGAAGAAAGCTCCTGTTTTGGGGGGAAGGTGAAAGCTTCTGAGGAACCATTTTGTTATAATGTCTTATATGTGGCTTGTTGTTTAGTGGAATCATGATATTTATGGAATCTACACTCCCAAAACATTTGCATCCTCTATCACCTTGATGAGATAAAGTTTAACAAATAACAAAAGCAATTTCAAAAGGTTGTCAGATATGCTCTCCTTCAAATCAGTATTATGGCACAATGCACTACAACATCAACCATGCTTCAATTTCTGGAAAAAATGGAGTCTGACTTATAGACAAGGGTTTGATGTTCAACAGCACAGTCTGAACCTTGGTCTTTTCAATCTAGCATCACCTGCTTGGAACTTCAATGTTATGCAAGCAGACCTTTTTAAGGAACTATAAACTTCATTATAAGATTAGTAATATTTATTAGAACTGTGCTCGCCAAAACCGCACAGAACGATCTGTCCCACAAGTTACAAATGCAGACTCACTTGGCGATTGCTCTAACCATCTGGGACTGCTAGCATGATTGGATGGCCACCTTGATGAGACTTCTCCTGTAAGTGAATCCCATGCGACCACCTACATAAAATAACTTAACAGGTATCAAAAGTGTTGTGTATTTAATTTGGCCATTTTGTACATCATGTTCAACCTTGAACAATAACCTTTGTTGAGTACCCTTACCCAACTTTTTCCCTTGAAACTTAAGTTCCGAGGGATGTGAATAGAGGTTTAAAAATGAGTGATTACCTCATTGTTAGACTCATCCATGCACAAGATGAACTCCTCTGTGTGGTTGAACACGGCCTGCATCACCATACTCAGAATGAGGACAAGGGCCTAGAGTATAAGAAGCACACCCTGAAGCATTAAAGATTGATTAATATGTTCACATTCAAGCATAACATGACAAATGAAGACTGACCTGGCAACGCAGTTGACGATGTTGGGCTCCCATATATTGCTTGACCTGTCTGCCAGTTCCTACTTCCCAAAGCCTTACAACTGAGTCTTTCCCACAAGAAAGAACATATCTGCTCATTGGAACATTTGCGGTCAATAGTAATCAGTGAGAAGGTAAGATCCTGCAGTTTAGAAATCAATCAGTACAAGCAATGTGTTAACTTACCTCTGATCTTTAGTGAAACAAGCACTCGTTGCTTCAGCAGAACCATGCGCCATATCAATAGATCGAATGCAACGGGCAGATGCACCATCCCAGATGCGAACACCACCATCTTTACTAGCTGTCACATACATCCCACCATTGGTGGAATAACGAACCTGCGACTCAACAAATTTAGAAACCTCAGACCAGCAGTCTATGCGCCATATCAATAGATCGAATGCAACAGGCAGATGCACCATCCCAGATGCGAACACCACCATCTTTACTAGCTGTCACATACATCCCACCATTGGTGGAATAACGAACCTGCAACTCAACAAATTTATAAACCTCAGACCAGCAGTCTATCATCCAGTGCATCGCTTCACACAGGCAAAGGAAGTACTTCTGTGAACATTAATTTGTACAGATTCTTTAACAAGAATCCTACTGGCTTAACCAGATATCATGGAAGGGCACAGGTAAAATCAACCAAATCAGTTCTCCCAAAAAACATAGATAGTGCCAAAAATATCAAAAATAGTCCCTTTGATATGCTGTTTACCACATGGCATCCCAGAGAGGCAGCGACCAACAACCACCTTGGTGTTTTGTGTATCAGACGTAGAAAACCTTTCCAACTAACTAAAACTGACGAATCATCCACACCATCAAAGGTCTGTTCAGTTTGTAAAGAGCAAGTAGAGAGAAAAGAAGTTGCCAACAATTGATTTGCCTATATATTGTGAATGTCTATTTGCAAAACCTATACTGCACTCAAAAATTGATAATACCGAACCTCGAACAAAAAAAGTCTAGTGTGTCTACTGAAATTACTCGCTGGGCAGTTGATGTTAATGTGCAGTGCAATCTCTGTGTGTGTGTGTGTGTGTGTGTGTTTGTGTGTGTGTGTGTGCGCGCACAGCGGATCTCACGGTGACTGACACGCCGTAAGCGGAGGGCCTTCCTCACCCACAGAATGGACGAGATGATCAGCTCATTTCGAGGGGGGGATCCCACCATTGGCTAGGGGCTTCTATCGCAGGGAAAGCCACCTATCCCCATCACAGACCCAGGTGTTTGGCACACTTATGCATGCTCTCTTTTTTATGTTCCGATGCAAGCACCACCTGATATGTCCACTATGCCCAAGCCCACCACTTGCCACTTGTTCACTGCACAGAATGTGCAGGCTGCACTCGGCCGGCTTCATAACCAGAAAGCACAAGACCATGAGGGGCTACGAACTAAGATTTCGATCATGGACAGGAGGTTTTGGCTCCGGTCCTAGCGCAGATGTTCAACCACGCCATATGTCACAGCTTCCCGCCCTCATGGAGTACCACCACCATCGTACCGATACACAAGGCAAGTGACCCTATGGATACTGGAAACTATCGCATTCTCATGATTGGCCATACGCTGGCCAAGATCTATGGATCGATACTGGAAAGGGTGATCAGCAGCCATATAGAGGCACATGGGCAATGTGCTCTAGAGCAGGCAAGTTTCCAAAGACAGCACTCCACACTAGACCACATCTTCACCCTGAGGGCTATCGTTGAGGAGGCGAGGTCGAGATGCAAAAAAGTCTACGCTTGTTTTGTAGACTTTCGGAAAGCCATCGACACTGTCCCGCGATCCCGCATGATCAGGAGACTACAGGATATGCAGATTCCAGAGGTTCTGATCTGGGGAGTGGTGAGCCTATATGAGTCCGTCAGAGGGAGAGTTCGTGTCCCAGGAGGCCTATCAAACTGGGTTGAGAGCACGATCGGGGTAAAGCAAGGATGCCCTCTCTCACCGACTCTCTTCGGGCTCTACATTGATGAGATTACATCCTTCATAGACCACCTAGGAGGCGAGGGAGCACCACTAGCTAACCTAATGATACAGATTCTACTATACGCGGATGACATAGTCCTCCTATCATCTTCGGCAAAGGGACTCTAGAGACATCTAGATGCCCTAGAGGTGTTCTGCAGAGAGAGAGAGATCTCATGGTTAACCTTGGGAAGACCAAGGTCATGATCTTCAACACCTCTTACACAGTGCTTCACTGCCATAGCTTTACATACCAAAGTCAACCAGTGGAGATTGTGCAGTCCTACACATACTTGGGTGCAGTTTTCACAAGGCCAATTTTCATGATGACCCACGTAGCCAAAGCACGTGTCACACAAGGGCACGGTGCGTTGGCCCAACTAGAGCGATAGTGCTTCCAGACGCACTTCCAGGATCCACCGACAAAGTGTTGGCTTTTCGACACTCTAGTGATGCCGACTGCCATGTATGCGGCACCTTTTTGGGGGTGTGATCTTTCAGCAGCAGAATGGAGGAGATTTGAGCGGCTACAGGTGATTATGGGCTCTAGGATGATTCAGAGTAAGCCCTCGGTCCCCTATCAGATAGTATAGGAAGAGTTTGCCATGACCCCTCTCCAGGTTGATGCCATTTTTCACACTGTGAAATTCCTCCACAGAGTTTAAGACCTACCTCACGAGAGACTTTTGAGACTGGCACTAGAGTCTTCCATATGACCAGCAGAGAGTGAGGTAAGTACAGCATGGTATGCACGCATCACCGCATGGTTTGCCAATCACAGCATTCAGATGGATTGGCTTCCCTCATTTCAATATAGCATGAATGCACCGCCCGAGTTGATCCCACGGGATGAGATTAACCGCATCATACGGTTAGATCTCCTCCAGCTCCACACATCTCGCACTTGAGGGGGGACCAGGAGTTCCCCACCAAGACCCAGCTCTACTATGACCATTTTCTGAGAGTATCGGAGGATGGGCTCATCATCAGACCTCAATATGTCGAGGACAGAGGAGTCTCACACGTGCTAAGGATTGCCATCGGACAAATGCGGGTCTCGTCCCATCAGCTGAGGATCGAGGCAGGGAGAGCTGCAAGCATACCCGTTCTGCATGATGGGAGTGGTTGAGACAAAGGAGCGCTTTCTTTGTGTATGCCTAGCCTATTATGAGATCCAAGGTCGCTACCACTGCCTTTTTCAAGAGGGGCACGGCTTCTGCCCACTCTCACGACTGATCCACTTCCAGGACCAAGCCTGTATTGGGCTCTACCTGATGGAGATACGACAACACAGAGAGACGCTACTACAACATATTAGAGAGCAGCAGGATGGGACCACCGCACCACAGGATATTGAGGTAGGCCAAGCGCACAGACATGTCACGGATTTCTATGCATTTGACTCAGCTCCAAGGCACTTTGGGGTAGAGGAGGAACTAGCCGACATGAGAGATATATGGATTGGTAGAGAGAACCGACACAGCATTGCTAGACGAGGGACACAGAGACCGTACACGATGCGACAAGTGACCAGAGGACACACGATCAAGGTTCAACCTATTTCAGCTCTCCTCAGGGGAGATCCACCGAGGCGAGGCATCACCCTTGACATAGCCCATCGAATCCTATGGCCAGGCCACATAGTCTCATATCTGTCCACCAGCCAGTGAGAGGTCAGTTCCTACTCCCAAAGTCTCTCTATGGAGCCTAAGTCTCGTCTCAATGCTCTTCCGCTCCTGAAGAGAATGTCGTCTCTGAATTGTCTTGACTGTAGTTCAACACTACTACTCTAGGCCGCATCTGCTGCCTAGCTGGGCCAACCCTAATATGGGGAACATCAAGCAATTGCCAAATCTCTACTATGACCTCTTGAACCTACTCGCCTCTTAGCAATGCATCGGGAATCCACACCTCCTTTTAAGGGAGTCCACAATAGGGCTGCTTCAATTGAAGTACGATCAGGGAAGGATCTAACAACTTCATCCCTACCGAAATTCTCATGACTCCACCTTGGTGCATTACCCAATTCCCCATGTGAAACTCTCTCGAGTAGTCCATCGTGCCATAGCTGGTCGAAGGAGTAGCAGAGGCTACTCGGGAATCTAGAGAAATCTGCATGTCGCCAGGCATCAGGGCCACTAACCACAAAGATGAGTTGCTCCCCTGTGCTACACTTTGATGACAGCATCTCCGAGAAGAAGGCTCCCCCTTGCACATCCTGCTCAAACTCTAGATTGTTAAGAGTCTCCTCCAACATTCCAAGAGTCCACATCTCGAAGGATCTCGTTAAGATATCTCTAGAAAGAAGCCCATTCCTAGTGACAAGCTGATGCATACGATTCAAGGGAGTGTCCCATCCTCAAACCAATTCACACCACCTGTCTTCCATGTCAAAATTATCCATAATGAACTATCTTCTCTGATCAGTCAGCAAGAACTTCTTCCATGGTACTTAAAACCATAAGCTGAGAACATCGATCGATAGATCTTGAAAAGACAGAGATTTTGATATAGGTTTCATAAAAAACAGACATCAGAGCAAAAAGATATCGTGATTTTACGAAAAGCTATCAAAATGATCCATACCCGACTGCAACTGTCGAGGAAGGTAGCGATTTATCTCAAAACAAGTCACTCATGTGGACACATCAACTCTGAAGCAAAGAAGAAATAGAAAAGGAATATAGAGAAAAGAAGCAAAAGCTTGAATTATGGAAGGAAAAGAGACTTGCCCATTGAGGAGGATTAAAGACTAAGGGAGCCTAGTGCTCAAGAGAGAGAAGGAAGCATAGGAAAAGCCACATACAAGGGAATGGCATAGCTATAAAGAGAATAATGAGACACTTGAGAAAGAGGGCAGAGGCTCCTTTTATAGAGAAATTCTCACCCTCCTTTACCTTGTTACATTTCCAGCCAATAGATATTTGTACTCCTTAGTGGCATGAGGGCATGGGTCTTCCTTTTGGGCACATTTTAACAAATGTCCCATCTCAAAAAGCACATGTCTCTTTGAAAATTGAGAGAAAGTCAAAAGTCTTCCTTTGTGAAGCCCATAGGAACCCTCTCTTTTCCAAATGTCCACATCCTCCCTATTCAACATAGGAATTCTAGAAGGATTCCTTGTTGCCCCACACTCCTCCACATGCCCCCCACACGCATGGCATGTGATCTTTCTTATTTTATTGAGCACTTATGGACGTAAGGCCCACCTCTTTACATTAGTCACTCTTATTTCTAAAGCCCCATAATATCTTACTCACAAATAACTCTCGCCCCATACCAAGGTATTTATCATTTGGTATTTTCAATGATTCATTCCATCAATCCCTTACAATATCTTGGAAAATAAAATAAAGTGATAGCTAGAAGGCTGTCACTTGATCCTCACAATCCTATGAAGGGTACATACAAGTGATAAAAATATCAAATAAAAGATATCAAAATTTTGTGTCACATCACTATCAAAATGCCCTAAAAAGTCAAAATCTAAAAGTGATAAGGCTGAAGCATCTAATGACCGATTATAATGGCCTGTCACAACAAGGCGCACTCATCATAAGCCAAATGTGCTGCCTCATTCCGGTGGTCATGGGCAGCTGGTGCATCTGTGACTACCAGTTCTTGTTGTTGCTTCTTCTTCTCGAAAGCAATGTGCTTTTGGCACTCAAATATGTCATGTCCTAGTTTCCTATAGTAGTTACAACGCTTCTTCCCATCAGCAGGGAAGAAGCGGATGAGGTGCCAAATGAAGGTTTGGGCTTGCTATAATTTTTACCCCCTTTGCCTTGCCCCTATGATCTGTGGCACAAGCCTAATCTATATTAACAGAAGCATCCAATTTTGATGACTCTACTCTTCTTGCAAGGGTAGGGAAACATATTGATCGAAGGTATAGTGGTTAGGTTACCCATGGCCACTAACCTCAATGTCATAGCAAATCCTTAGTATGGATCAAGGAGCCTATCAATGTTGTGGAAGCTACCTATGCATCTGTTACAATCTCACCCACATTAATAAGCTGCTCAGGAAAGTCCTTGAATTTGGTGAGACGAGCATCTATTATGTCCCCTTCCTACATGTGTACACCATCAGCTATTTCCTTAAAAAGGCAATGCTGATCTCATGATATAAAGGGGCCAAGTACCCCATGCATCCTTGGCTGCCTTTCAAGATCTGATGTGAGGGATAATGAGGTCCTTGCATGCAAATGCAATTGAGGCGTGTGCTTGGGCATCCCACTGATCCTAGCGGGTCTATTGTAGGAGGATCTGATGTAGCAATGGTAGTAGATCCAGAAGTGGCTATAGTAGCAATAGCACGTGGATGCGGTGGCAGTAGGTGCCTATGCTAGAGATACAAGTCTAGATTCTGATCCAGATACAATACTCCAAAAATTCCTAGATACCAAGAAGTGGCGTGCCAAATACGACCACATGGGATAATTGGTATGATCAAGCTTGTCTTGAGCGGAAATCATTCCAAACAAGTCATTTGTAGTCCATTGCAAATGAATAACCAAAAGAAAGTGCCCTGCAAATGTCAAAGCCTCAAGGCTATCACTACAATCGGCACGCTGCTCAAAAGCTGACACAAAATCTGCAAATATCAACCCAAAAATGACAGCAAAAGCTCTGCAAATGTGAATGCCCAATGAAGTGCTTAAACGCTAAGAAAAATGCAAAAGGCTGTCCTACAATGTATGACTGCAACAATATGCAAATGTCAATGCATCAAAAGCATAAAGCTGCCCTGCAAAGAATTATCCAGCCCTCAAATCTGCTCAAAGGTCACCTGAAATTGAACCACAAGGAAAAGGGGATGACTGCTCAAAGGTCACCTGAAATTGAACCACAAGGCAAAGGGGATGACTGCAAGGGTCAATCCTGCAAAGACCCCAAGTTTTCCAAAGAGAAAAGTATGCCAAAAAAGAGGGTAAATAGCAATGTCTGCTGAATGTCAATGCACCAGCATGCAATCACTACAATAAACTATCACTGGCCTCAAAAAGCCCCAAAATGACTGCTAAAAATAGCAAATGTCTACAGATCTCACTCACACTGAGTGAAAAGATGCTTGAAAAGCTGCCAAATGTCCTTTTCTTTGCACATTGCAGCCCAATGTCAGAAGCCCCAATTTCTAACTGCAGTTTGTTGTAACTCTGGCAAAAGCCCTTAAAATCTGATGGAAAACTGCAAATTTTCTATGAGGCAGACTTGCGTGGCAACCTGTCATACAACCTGTAAGGATAAAATTGCAGAATCAATGTACTGATTGCAACAGGTCCAGAATCCATACAGTTGTACAGATGTACAACATTTTGGCAGGAATACTGCCGTACGTATCCTGAATCTCATAGACACCGCCCCCCTATCCAAAGCAGCTCACTATTTTTCTCACCTATACGAACAAATGCAGGTAGATTAAACTTACGGACTGAAACTGCAAAAAATTCTGTCAGAAATCCGTACGTTGTGTATGGACATCCACACAGTATGGACTCACTGTGTGTATGAATAGTAGAAGAAAACTGTACTGACGGATCTCAAGTAGTAACGCGACCTGTAGGACGAATATCCTGACTGTACGGATAACCTTGAACGCAATACTGGAGATTCAGCACCTGGCTGCATCTGGTATAGGCTGTTGTGGTATACGATTCTTCAAGTAGTCAAGTCGTGAATCAATCAACAGCAAGGGGCACAGGTATGGCGGTGCAAAAAACCAGCAATGGCAACAACTAACTGAACCAGAAATGTGGTGTATGGTGAAGGCGTCGATTAGTAATTGCAAGAACTAACTGAACCAGAAACGTGGTGTATGGTGAAGACGTCGATTGGTAATTTCAAGCTGGCCTGGCCACAGTAAATGAACTCCCCAACACAACAGACGATCTTGAGCAAAAATGGCAGGATTGGAAAATTGCTTGAAGCTGCAAATGGCAACCTTAAATAAGTCGATGTGGTCGAACAAGTGTTTTTAGGCTGCAAGGTGCATAGGGGAGAGAGCAGGCCCGAGCGAGAACTTGCTCTAAGACCACAATTGGGTGCCGCAAGCAATGGAACCAAGCTGGAATGCAAGGGAGCAAACAACACGCTGAGGGAATGAATGTACTTGCAAATGGATAATGAAGAAAGTACAAGAGTGGTCAATATATGGCCACTAAGTCAACTCGTCAGCTAAGGACTAAAATGTCCAAAACAAGATCTACTAGGACTAAATGTCCTAACCACACTACAAGGCCATACCAAGGCTAAATGCTAACAGCTCTCTCACTCCTTTCCTTCTTCTATTAGTGATAGACGTTCTCGCGCCACTTTCTACCCTTGTAGGCAGTGTCACAAAAAATGTCTCGAGATTTTGACAAGCGTTTCGTCTAGAAACATGTAAAATTAGTGTATTTTATATAAATAATAAAAATAGTGTATTTTTTCTTCAAAAAAACTTCCACGTTTCGCACGTTTCTTAGAAACGTTTCGAGCAGAAACATTTCTTCACGTTTCTACTGCTCGAAACGCGTTTTCTGGTTACACTGCTTGCTGGGCAACGGACCTAACTAGGATCGATCCGTGCTAATGAACTCAGAGTTTGCAAATGATATGACACTATTTATAGAGGGCATCGTGATTCGTCTCTAGAGGAGTTCGGAGAGCCCTTGAGGTGTATTGTATATATGGGGCTAGGATGAAGTGGACCAAATCAATTTTGTCACATCGAGTGAAAAGGTTCAGGAGATCTTACACCGGGACCTACTTTTGGCTTCCACTAGATCCCGTGAGGTCAAACAACAAGATACCTAGCCTTGTAGGTGGACATTGACATTTTATAGTAGTAAGTTGATGTAGAATGTACCGCACAAACTTTTGTATTGGAGCTCCCTCCTTGTAGGGTGGGCCGTCATGGCCAGCCACGACCTGGTACATAGCCTCGTGCTAGTGTTTTCACAAGAGTTGCATCGGACAGCTCCTTAGGCGCTTCATGCACAACTTCTTGTGGGCACGACTAGATGGTACGACGAACACAAGAGTCAAGGTCACCTGGTAGACGGTGATCCTACCCCAGACAGAGAAAGGACTCGGCATCATAGCCCCAAAGATGCAAAGCAGAGGCTCTTTGGCAAGAGTCTGCACAAGGACACCATCAAGAAGACAAAGCCATGATGAAGCGATGATGTCAGCAACAGCCCAGGGTTCTGCGTCAGCACATACGGAGGGTTGTACAAGAAATCTGGAGGCTGAACAAGGCTAGGGCAGGAGGCGCAGCAGCATGAGGCATGGAGAGGCAGTAAAAAAGGGGTGCAAAGCGCACTACCCTTGCCCTTATATAGGGCCAAGGGCTGGCTGGTTGGCTGGCCAAGAAGGTCAGATACCACACAGCACTTTGGGTGGCAGTCCAAGAGCAAGAAGGAGCAATAGGAGAACCATCCTTCAAGACGTCGAGGAGACCTACAAGCACTGCAGACTTAGCTCAAGGTGCGGCCCACCTAGGTTGGCTACCCGGACAGCAAATGGAAGGGATCACTGAACAGAGAGTCTGCATAAGCTCGGAGGAGCACACACGCTCAGAGATCTAGAGGTGCTAGGCAAATAGTAGGAGGACATTTTGGTAAGATCGGAGTACCACGGTTTGCAAGGACTCCACATCTCCTTTGTATTGTGTCCACTTTGTGGATGGAAGGAAATATATAAATGTTGCTTCTATATTTGTCTTGGATGCACTGTATATTTTGGCTTGCACACACACATCTATGATTTTGAAGTACACACAGTGAATGAAGTTTGATTCCGTAGTGAAATGCTTCCGTGTGTAATTCCTAGGCTCATCTATCAGTCTTCTCTTGCAGGATACCCTCTAGTGAGCTTTCCAATTTTTTAACATGGTATCAGAGCCCTAACGGAAGTTCACGGGAAGTGGAGCTTGAAGGCAAGGACCTTGCTGAAGGACGACGTTCATTCATTGCTCGGGGGAATTAGCTTTCATGTGTAAAGGATTGTACCCAAGATGGAGGCTCAGGTTCAGACAGGTGACATCTGAAGGATTGTACCCTCGAAGGGAGGTGGAAGCAGGTGTATGACACTCTAAATTCTTTACCTCTTTTAGTTCATTATCATGGCCCACAGATATCAGACTCCAAATTTTGGTGAGACGAGGAAGCTCGAGGGGACCAACTATCCGTTCTGGAAAATGAAGGCTCAGAGCTACTTAGTGTTGAGGGAGTCATGGGGGATTGCGACGACAGCGACAGAGCTATTGCCTCAAGCAATCAGGATGCAGAAACCTTGGCTATCATTGTGGGTACGAGAACAGATTTGGTGCTTCCTCACATACAGATAGCGAACTCTTTGTTCGACGCCTGGACAACATTGAGGAATATGTATGAGGTCACTAACAAGGCGAGAATCTTGGACCTCAAGACGGAGCTATACGGCATGAGGATGGATGAAGGGCCTCAATACAAGAACACATCACAAAGATAAAGGTGGTGCGGGATCAGCTGGTGGTAGTTGGTCAAAGGATGAGGTCGACCAGGATGGCAAGGCTGTCACTAGAAATGCTCCCCCGAAGATATAGTAGTTTTACTACTACAATGATTGCACGGCAGAGGGCGGCGCCAGTGACTTTCGAGGATACAACAAGAAGCTCAAAAAAAGAAGTATAGAGGTACAGATAAGGATGACAAGGCTCTAAGTAAGGCAAGGGCAAGGGTAAGACTCACAAAGGCAAGCCCAAGGACAAATCTAACAAAGAAGCAAACTCTTCAAATGAAGACAGAAAGAAGAGAAAGAAAGGGAAGGATTGCTTCTATTGCGATCAGCCACGTCATTTTGTAAAGGATTACAGAAAGAAAAAGGATGATCAGGAGAAGAAGGGGACCAACTCAGAGTCAAAGGAGTCAGGGTAAAGAGGAACTTTTCTTGGTGGCATCTCCGAGTGCTTTAAAATTAGGTATATGGACCCAAGTTATACTGCTAGGATATCCAACATTGAGGATTGGTCAGAAGAGGAGACAAGCTTTTGTGAAGGTGATGGACCGTGATGAGTGCCTCGAACAATCTGGGTGCTTGGCAAGTGTTGCTGACACAGAGGGGGATTCTTCGACCAGACGTGAGGACTCAGGGCCAAACAAAGGCTGTGACTTAGAGAGGGACAACAATATAGAACCACACAAGAAGCTTCACAGTCTAGGTAATCTGGATTTATGCCTGGGATATGATGTCTTGGGTATGTTGTTTGGTTGCAGACCTAGCTAAATGAAGGACGGATTGAAAGAGACCCTGAGAGCTTCGTGTCTGGAGAACTTTAATCTATTCATCCATTGTGAGGGGGACAGTTGGAGGATACTTGTACCTGGAGTGCTCGAGTTCAAAGGCGGGTTCATGACTAAAGGTGGTGGTGCCATCAAGTGCTACCTTGGATGGACCTATGTACCAGGCTGGTGTGTTGATGTGGGATCGGACCTGGTGGAGCAGGAGCCACTTGTTGAAAAGAAAACAAAAGAGTATGACAACACCAAAGTGTTCCATAGGGCTACGACATGGGACCTACTGGAGCATCTTCATCAACAAATTTGGATCACGCCGATGTGGGTCGGTGAGAGGGGCTGTTGGAATAGGGTTAATCACCTTCCCACTTGTGAGCCCCCAAATGAGGAATGCATTGGGAGGGTGAGACTAGGATGAGACATTGGGGCTGCCACATGGGCAGCACATGGGCTGCCATGTGGGCTGCAGTCTAGTGAGGAAGTACCTGGCAAAGGAGATCCACCATGGAAGGCAGATCTTGTAGAGGCTGTCTACAGATGGAGAGGATGGTCTGCACAGGGAAACCAGCAAGAAGACAAGGCTATGATGAAGCAATGATGTCAGTAACAGCCCGGGGTCCTGCATCATCATGTGCCGAGGGCTGTACAAGAAATCCGAGGGCCAAAGCAGGAGGCAGAATATATGCAGCAGCATGGGGCCTGGAGAGGCAGGGGAAAAGGGGTGCAAAGGGCACTACCCTTGCCCTTATATAGGGCCAAGGGCTGGCTGGTCGGCTAGCACACAGGCCAATAGGGGTCCTCACACGCCCAAATCAAGGGCTGTGGCTCGGCCCATAGACCAGCTTCCAGTCGGCTGGTAGACGCAGGAAAGTCGGCCACTTTGGAGGGGGCTCAGCCCCTATAAAAGGGGGCATTTCGGCCTTCACTTGGAGCAGCAGTCCACGAGCAGGAAGGAGATATAGGAGGACCATCCTTGGGTCTATACACAAGAGGTGAAGGATACCTACAAGGCCTGCAGACTTAGCTAAAGGTGCTGCCACTAAGCTGGCTACCCAGACAGCAAGGTGTAAGGGATCACTTGACAGAGAGTCTACATAAGCTCAAAGGAGCACGCGAGCTCAGAGATCTAGAGGTGCCAAGCAGATAAGAGGGAGGACATTTTGGTATGATCGGAGGACCACGGTTTGGTGGGACTCCGCATCTCCTTTTGTATTGTGTGGACGGATGGAAATATATAGGTGTTGCTTCTATATTTGTCTTGGATGCACTGTCTATTCTGGCTTGCGCACACACATCTATGATTGTGAAGTACTCACAGTGAATGAAGCCTGATTCCGTAGTGAAACGCTTCCACATGTAACCGTAAGGAGTTTGAGTGCAAGCCCCTTCTCTTTGGCACCCAAAGGTTCAGGATTAAAAGGGCTTCATGTTGGGCAACAGACGCACATTGGATGGGTGCAATGGGACAGTGGCCCCCGGCAAGATCCTTCGAAGCACGGAGTCGTCTCCCTATTGAGACAAAGACACATGCACGAGCCCTGTCTCACCTGAGGGAGGCAAGCACAAGGATGCTAGAGATAGACATCACCATCCCTGAGTCGTGGAGGGATTGTCCACAGAGAGCCTCAACTCCCCCATGCTCGTATGGACAATTATGTAGGAGAGGGATGCCCAATATTTAGCACCAAGCCCATGGATCCTTTCGCTCCAAGCACTACAGAGTGGAGCTGATTGGTCTTCTTCAGCCAAAGACAGATGGGGACCCACAAATGGGTGTGGCCATGGACTTGCTTGAGTGACAAAAGATCATAGGAGTGGGCCGGTTGGGAAGGTTTGGACCATAGATCCACTCACTTTGAATCAAGACGGCCAGTCCCTCGATAAATGCAATGGGAACTCTGAGATAGATCAGATAGCAGGAGGAGATATGGACCCTTGAAGCAGCGAGGGGTCAGACACAAATGTATATTACAAACTTCTATGAGTTAGAGTCCGTGTCAAGACACGAAGGAGAGGAGGGGGAATTAGATTGCTGCAATGAGGGCACATTGAATTAGCAAGAAGAGGAGATGAGAAGAGACCACAAGGCCAATCACTCTATACGAGATGTAGCATAGTAGGTACGTTAAGGGAACAAGATTTTTTGATTTGGACTTCTCTCTCTCTCAGTAATTTTCCTATGTTTCAAATGGACATTCTAAACACTTCAAAAAGTTCAAGAAAAAACAAAAGACATCCGAGCAAAAAAAACCTGATTGATAGCACCATCTATTTGAGAATCTTGAACTGCAGATGACAAATAGCATTGAAATGTATTGACATCATAAAGATGGGCTATAGGATGATCAGTCCCTGCAAAATCGATAAATCAAGAAAACATCAAGTCGGCTCGCATGACAACAATCCTTACAACATTTAATTCCTAGGTTACAACGAATTCATGCAGATTTCATGCAAAGCAATATTTTCATCAGTGACAATCCCTGTGAAAGTCAACATGCATACAAGGGCAGTTAATGTATTTTCAACCCATATGCCTAACCATCCTCAAACAATGCAATATTGCAATCTTATTTAAGGAAGACCTAGTCTTGTACATGTCTTGAATCAAGCACATTCAACCCCTCGTCTTTTGATCCCAAAACTTTGAAGCTGTCTAATGTTCCAATAATGATACAATTGTGCTAAGAAGATAAGAAATAGAGAGTACAATCTGCTAGCATAAGCTACTAAAATGTGCCCTTTATTTTTTAATGTTGTGTGTATTCCTTGACACTCTTCAATGTTGGGAAGTGGTGCTCGTCCTCATGTGGTCAATCACAGTGTAAGGTTGATGGACGCGGTTAATTGCATGGTGGAGTTTGTGTGGCCATGTGGTGAGATGTCATGCAATCAGCTACGTAGAACATTCATGAAGTAAGCCGCCTTCACTTGTTTTTTTCCAGTCGGTTCCATGAGAGTCGACCTCCAAGAATTCAGGGAAGCAAGACGACTTCTAGCGACTTCCAGCGTACTCAAGAGGTTGGGTGACATTGATGGTTGGAGCCTTGCTATTGGCAAGCACGTGAACGAGGCGGTCTTCTACAAGCTCTTAGGTGTGATCGCAGGTCGCCATCCCTCTGTGTGTGTGTGTGTGTGTGTGTGTGTGTGTGTGTGTGTTGTATGATTCAATCACAAATTTCACCCCAAAAAAAAAGGTGTGTTGTATGATTCACGCCTTTGTGGCTGACTGATGTAGAAGTTTTTGTGAGGTTACAACAAGCCCCGTAGGGATGCGCAACCACTAGTGATTGAGTGAAGATATCTGAGAGGTTGTAGGTTCATTACGAGATGCTTTCTTTACATTTCATGTAATAGATTATCTTGCCTTCTCTCTGTGAGTTTATCTTGCATTAATTCAGCATCTCTGATTTACCATCAGTGGTATCAGAGCAGGTTGTGAGAATTGAGGGTGACACTTCCATGTCCAAGAGTGACACATCCCAGCACTCCTGAAACCCCTGATCTGCAAAACAACCACACACCACGTGAGATCTGAGCAGGCTGCTCACCACCCAACCATGACATCTACGGGATGTGATCCCGAATCAAGAGATGTCCCCTCCGAGCCACGAGCTGAGCTACTGGCACAAACTCCCAATCAGATCCAAACCAGCCTGGTGTCCCATACCACCAGGTGGCGCTGTGAAGCCCTGGATCTGCCACTGGGCCTTGGGCTACGCTAAGATGCAGGCGCGCGTCCGCGACTCAATCCAAGATCAGACCTGGCACCTAGGAACGAAACTTGCTCCCAACTGCACACTGAGAACTGAACCCCCTGGGCCCCTTTTATAGACTCGGGCCCCGAGCGCCAAAAATAGCGAAGACCTATAAATAGTCTGTACCCTTGCCACTCAACCCGAGAATCAAGCCTGCCTAGCTCTAAGCCTCCCCAGGTCCTGTGTACCTAGTACACGTCAGATACCAATCCGTGCACATGACATACTCCCCCTCCTCTAAGAACTCACTCCTGAGTTCGCTAAAAAACTCGGAAATGTTCTTTGGAGGTTTTGTAATGTCTCCCATGTTGCATCCTCCTCAACACGATCCTTCCACTTGATCTTGTATTCCATGATAGTTCTATTTCGAATCTGTCTTTCACGAAATTCAAGAATACACTCAGGTTTGTGAGGAATAAAAGTCAAATCTGTAACTTCTATAATCTCATGAGGAGAAACAAGTTGATCTTCCGCACCCAAAACTTCTTTCAGTCTACTGACATGAAAGACTGGATGGACTTTAACATCAGGAGGCAATTCTAGTCGATATGTAACTGGTCCAATTCTTTTAATGACCTTGAATGGGCCACAGTATCTGGGGGATAATTTCGGAACCAAAAAAGTACTTAGGCTCTTAGATTCCTTCGAAATTCGCAAATATACCATCGTTCCCTCAGAGTACTTTCTAGGTGAACGATGTCTATTAGCATAAAATATGTCCCGATCTTGGGCACTTCTAATAGACTCCTTGGCAAACTGCAACATTTCCTGCATGTCTAGCAAGAAGTTCTTAGCAGCATCATTTTGAATTCCTTTTAACCCAACCATAACCGGTGACTTAGGTTGAAACCCGTACATAAGCATAAAAGGACTGTAACCAGTACTAGAATGCTTTGCACTGTTGTAAGCAAATTCAATCATAGGTAGATAATCTTTCCATGAAGACTGTCTCTTAGATACATATGCCCGAAGCATGTCTTTAACCAACTGGTTGACCTTCTCTGTACTGCCATCGGATTGTGCATGATCCGAGGAACTCATACTTAGAGTAGTTTCCAACTTCTCAAATACAAGTGTCCAAAAGTTACTTGTAAACTTTGAGTCCCTGTCACTGACTATGTCAGATGGCAAACCATACAGCTTAAACAAGTGGTCCACAAACTCGTGAGCCAGCTGAACAGCTGAAATAGTTTTTCTAGTAGGTAAGAATCTAGCCATTTTTGTCAAACGGTCGACTATGACCCAAATGGAGTCATGACCCTTGCGCGTACGAGGCAAACCAGTAATAAAATCCATGGAAATGCTTTCCCATTTATTACCTGGAATCTATAATGGCTGTAATAAACCCGCGCTTCTAAGGCGTTCTGCCTTAGTAACTTGACAAACTCGGCAACCTACTACATAGTTCTCAATAAATGCACGCATCTTAGGCCAATAAAAGGTATGCTTCACAAGAGACAGAGTCCTATGTATACCCGGGTGTCCCGCACTAGGAGCATCATGACACTCCCAGAGTATCTTGGATTTAAGGTCCAGAACATCAGGCACACAAATCTTTTCATTGCGGAACAACAAGCCGTTCCTAATCATCCACTGACCTCCCGCCGCCTGTACCATAGGTGGCACAATCCCTGAGTCCTGGTCAGCCATGGAGCTCCCATCCTGGACTCTCTGCCAATAAGAACTGAAATGACTATCAGTTGCGTATAGCCCTCTCAAGGATTGAAATAGGTCTGAGGATATTTTCGTAAATGACAAAGCATTTACAAACTTAACTCGACTTAAGGCATCCGCCACACTATTCAACGAACCCTTACGATAACGTATTTCGAAATCAAAATCTTGCATTAATTATGCCATCTAGCTTTCCTTTCCCTCAATTCTTATCCATCACACACATACTTAATTGACTGATGATCAGTCAATACAAGGAACTTTGAACCATACAAGTAGTGTCTCCAAACCTTAAGAGCATACACTACAGCATAAAGTTCCTTCTCGAGTGTGGGCCAACGATATTGAGTGTCGTCTAGCTTCTTACTCTCGAAAGCTACAAGTCTGCCCTCTTGGAATAGAGCTGCCCCAATCGCATAATCACTCACATCGGCCTCTAAAACATAAGGCCGGGTAGGATCGGGTACAAGAACGGGTGCTTCCTTGATAGAAAACTTCAAGGTTTCAAAAGCCTTGTTCATTGCATCATTCCAAGAGATCGGCTGGGTAGACCTGCGTCCACGACCTTTCAATATGTTTGTCAAGGATGCCATGATATGTGAATAATCACGCACAGATTTCCGAAGAAATATCATAAATCCTAGGAAAGAATGAAGTTGTTTCACAGTCTTAGGGATAGGCCATTCTAAAACCCTCTGGATACGATCCAAATCAATGCTAATACCTTCAGAAGAAATCTTGTGTCCTAAGTAAATGATCTCCTTCATAAAGAAGTCACATTTACTCATCTTGGCATAGAGCTTATGCTGTCTCAGAACAACTAAGACAACCCGGAGGTGTCCTATGTGATCCTGAAGCGTTCGACTATATACCAAGATGTCATCTAAGAACACTACAACAAATTTGCCCAGAAAATCCCTGAACAAATCGTTCATCATCTGCTGAAAAGTAGCAGGAGCATTGGTCAAACCAAAAGGTAATACAAGAAACTCATAATGACCATACCTAGTTCGGAATGCGGTCCTATCTATGTGTTTAGCATAGATACGGATTTGGTGATAACCCGTACGCAAATCAATCTTAGTGAAGTACTTCGCTCCGGCCAAACGGTCTATCAAATCATCGGAACGAGGGAGAGGGTATCGATTCTTAATTGTCACTTTATTTAATCGTCTATAATCTATACACATTCTCCAGGAAGAATCTTTCTTCTTTCTTAGGAGGACAGGTGCACCCCAAGGTGATTTACTTGGGCGGATGTAGCCCATATTCAGGTAATCCTGAAGCTGTAAAGCTAACTCATCCTCCTCTACCTGGCTCATCCTATAAGGTGGTACACTGATAGGTTGAGCCCCTGGGACTAAGTCTATGCGATGATCTACTGCCCGTTCTGGAGGTAAACCTTCCGGCAGTTGAGCACGGAATACATCCTTAAAACTATCTAGCAACATTCTCAATTCACGGTGTTCAAACACACTTAATTCATTCTTGTTAATTACAAAAACAACAAATGAAGAAAGCGGAATCAAAACACACTGATAGACATCATAATGAGAAGTGTTTAATATATTCCGAAGCTGCATTGCAGATACAATAGGCCCCTGAGAAGAGGGAATTTTATCACACTGAATACAAAATTGGGTGTCCTTATCTACAAAAGAAAGCGTATGCTCCGTCCATTAGTCCGATCAACAAGTCTACATGCTCCAGGTGCATAACATAACATGTAAGAGCTCCCGTGTAGGCTTGAATCCGGATAGGAAGCACTTCAACCTTGCGATCCCAAAACCGCTTCCCAGCTGGAAGCTGCACCTCATAGGTGTGGTCGCTAGGTACTGTGGACAGTCCCATCTTCTGCACAAATTTGTAATTAACAAAATTGTGAGAGCTGCCCAGATCAAAGAGAATGTGAACCTCTTGGTCCATAACTTCTCCATAAACTCGGAAAAGATCATGGGAACTAAACAACGAAGTATTGAAAGTACAATTACAAGAGAGTGGGCAGGTAATGACATTTACAGAAATACATGTCATCGAGACTTGGTTCGCTTCCTTGGCCTTGGTACCTGTACCCGCCTGGAGCTTCGGTCCAAGCACCAACTTTTGGTTCTTGCGCTTTGGACACTCATTCTTTGTGTGGCCCCGCTCCTCGCAATAGAAGCATCGTCCCTCTTTCTTGAGCCTCAAAGTACGAAGGAAACGGGCTTTACCATTCTTAGCAGGAGTCAAGTTTTTCTTGGAGGCGTTGTCCGTAGACTTCGTCTCCCCAGTACTAGTCGTATGCTGAAAGAACTTACGTTTGTTCTTTCCACTCGTGTCGGAAACTGTACTTGCTTTAGCATCGGCCATGGTATCATCATATATGCGCGCATAATTCATGGCCTCCTGCAACGTTGTGCATTTGTTGTTCTTTATCTGCAACTTGTATGAATCTGGCAAACCATCCACGAAGAAACCGAACAAGGTCACTGGATCCATCTTAGTGGCCCCGGTTTGCAGATCCCGAAATCTTTGAAGATAAACTTCAAAGGTCAAGTTTAACTTTGACATATCGAGGGCTTTAAGCTTGCCAACGATATCGTAATCATCCTCCTCCTTCAGGAACTCCTTCCTGAAGATCCCTTCAAAATCTGTCCATGTATCGGGCTTAGGCTGGAGTTCCTTCCACCATAGCAACGCTTTACCTGACATGAATCCCGCTGCAAGCTGGATCTTCTTCTCATCTGGGTATGGGTGGAACTGAAAGTGTACCTGCCACTTGTGTAACCAAGTGTCAACTACCTCCTTCGTTCTAGACTTTTGATCTCCCAGAAAAGGGTCTGGAGTTATATTCGGGCCTAGCACTAAAGCCATGGCATCCACATGCGTGAGTGCCTGCACCGTGCTAGCCAGAAGAGTGAGAGTCGCTTGAATCCCCTGGAGTTGCTGTGTCAACCCTGTTTGATTTGCATTAACATGCTCGAATTTGCCATCCAGAGCAGTCGTAAATTCACTGAAGGCCTTTTTTGTTATCAGGTCATCATAGAGACCCTGATCCTCCTCTCCCACAGGAGTGTAATCCAAATCCTGCTCTCCCATGGTGAACTCGGGATTTACAGAATCAGACATAACTGAAATCTGATTTGAATATAAACTGAGAGAAATAACTGACTGAACCGAAGCGAAAAGGAGAGTGGAGCAGAGGAAAACCGTCCCAAGAGAAGCTGACGGAAGGAGATGCTGGAAACTGGCGAACCAGAAGCCCTCGAATCCCGAAATCTCGCTGAACTCGCTACCGGATGCAATGTACGAAATCCTGCGGCATACGAACTGCTGACATGGCTGTACGGTCTGCTGACGTGGCTGTACTGCTGCTGACGCAGTCCGTACGGTCTGGTGACGTGGCTGTACGGCTGCTGACGGAGGCCATACAGTTGCTGACGGAGGCCGTACAACAGATGACGTGGCTGTACGACGACCGTACAGATTGCAGGTACAATTGCGATGCAGGTACAGCTGACGTAGGTAGGGTGTCGCAGATGTACGGCAGCTGGCGCAGCTGTACGGATGTACGGACAGATGGCGACGCAGGTACGACTGACGCAGGCACAGTACGATGGCTGGCGCAGGTGCGAAACAGGCTGTTGCAGGGTTGGCACGCGACTTGATGGCGCAGCTAGGCTCTATGCAAGGCTATGGGTGGGCTGGTACCCTGCCCCATCTATATAGGGAGCAGGGCAGCCTAATTAGGAAGCCCTGCTTCCAAAAAAGGCCGACCCTCCCAGCTTTAGAGGGGGTGCTTTTTTTGAAAAAAGCATCCTCCACGCAGGCTGGCCGCACCCTGCTCGCTGCTCCATGCGCCTCTCCCTGCACAGGCCGGATTCCGTACTGCCTTGGCGTCCCATCTCCGCCTCCCTCGCAGCCCTTGTCCAGTCCTTCGCCTCTCTGCTTTCTCCGTTCTCCTTTTCCCTCTCTTTCCTACTTCTCTGCTCTCTCTCCTACTTCTCACAGCCTTCTCTCTCAGGCCCCTTCAGGAATTTCGAAAACTCTCCCTCCTTTCTTCTACCTTTTCCCTACATCTGTCCACCCCTGCTAACCCAGGAACCACGCAGAATTTGCAGCAACAAATTTCGAATTTTAGGGCATACCTGGAGGAAAAATTCGTCAAAAATTCCCGCATCAGAAGTTCCTACCTCAGGAGTTGGCTCTGATACCAACTGACACATCCCAGCACTCCTAAAACCCCTGATCTGCAAAACAACCACACATCACGTGAGATCTGAGCAAGCTGCTCACCACCCAACCATGACATCTACGGGATGTGATCCCGAATCAGGAGATGTCCCCTCCGAGCCACGAGCTGAGCTACTGGCACGAACTCCCAATCAGATCCAAACCAGCCTGGTGTCCCATACCACCAGGTGGCACTGTGAAGCCCTGGATCTGCCACTGGGCCTTGGGCTACGCTAAGATGCAGGCGCGCGTCCGCGACTCAATCCAGGATCAGACCTGGCACCTGGGAACGAAACTTGCTCCCAACTGCACACTGAGAACTGAACCCCCTGGGCCCCTTTTATAGACTCGGGCCCCGAGCGCCAAAAATAGCGAAGACCTATAAATAGTCCGTACCCTTGCCACTCAACCCGAGAATCAAGCCTGCCTAGCTCTAAGCCTCCCCAAGCTAACCTGAGCTAGTCCTGTGTACCTAGTACACGTCAGATACCAATCCGTGCACATGACAAAGAGAGTATTGCGCAGTTCTTCTGTGTGTCCTCCTGTTATAGTGCCTAGTGAGTTAAAGACCGAAGGAGAAGTTGCATGATGCCGAGAAGATCCCAGCATGGGAAACAAAGAATGAAAAAGCCATTGGCTATATGGGCAGAGCTTTGGGTTTCGAATACTTTTACCAGCTCCACGTGAAGCTGACAACGGCAGAAAATTGGCAAATCCTAGAATCTCTATTCGAAGTCCAGTTGAAACATTCAAAGACCAAACTCAAACAAGATTTGTTTGATTTGCAAATGGACCAGTCGGAGTCTCTTGGAGTATTTCTCAACCACATGCAAGCACTACTACGACAACTGAATGAGCTGGGAGCCAAGGTCAAAGATGAGGATAAGAAAGCAATCTTATTGAAGAGTCTGCCAGTTGAGCAATTTGGCAACACAGTGAAGATACTACGCTTAGATGATACTATGGACTTTCTAGACTGTGTGGGTTTGTTACTTAGTGAGGAGAAACATAATTGTGCATCCATCTATGATTCAAGAGCTTATTCGGCCACCGACAAGAAGAAGCGAACTGCTCGTGACACTCGCAAATGCTCTTACTGTGGTAAAGATGGTCACATAGAGAAGTTCTGTTATGCAAAGAAACGAGATGAGATTCTAAAGACAGAGAATAGTGAAGACAAAGCACTGGCGGTCGATAGCAAGGAGGAAGCAACTATGCTGGTTGAAGATAATCTTCTTAAGGATCAAGATTGGGCCTTCTGATGAATGCATGCTCTTCGTGAGCAGTCGGATGTCATGTTCTTTGTGAACAAGTCCTACATTTTAGCTCTTTGTGAGCTACTAGTTCTCTATGAACATTATTTTTGAGACACATTTGTTGTGAGTGTATGCTTCTTTATGAGCTTGTTATTTCGTCATTGTTGTTGTAGCTCTTTGTGAGCATTAGTAGTAGTCTCTGTGGGTGACAGTTATGTTTTTGTGACCGGTTATTGTCTCCCTCATTTCGGCTAGAGTTATTGGGAAGTGGTGCTCATTCTCATGGGGTCAATCACAGTGTAAGGTTGATGGACATGCTTAATTGCATGGTGGAGTTTGTGTGGCCACGTGGCAAGCTGACATGCAATCAGCTACGTAGAACATGCATGAAGTAAGCTGCCTTCACTTGTTTTCTTCTAGTTGCTTCCATGAGAGTCGACCTCCAAGAATTCAGGGAGGCAAGACAACTTCGGGCGTACTCAAGAGGTTGGGCGACATCAATGGTTGGAGCCTTGCTGCTGGCAAGCACGTGAATGAGGCGGTCTTCTACAAGCTCTTAGGTGTGATCGCAGGTCACCATCCCTCTGTGTGTGTGTGTGTGTGTGTGTGTGCGCGCGTGCGCGTGCGGTTGCATGTGGTGTGTGTAAGAGCGTGCGTGCGTGCGTGTGTGTGGTGTGTAAGGAAGAGGAGCTCTGCTGTTCAGCCTCGCCAAGGATCCCGCGCAGCCCCTTCCGTACATCTGTACGGTATCCGTACGTCAGTACGAACACCCGCGTCACGTCTGGTTGTCCTCCGCACAGCTCTGTACATAGCCCCATACCTTTTCGCGTTGTCGTACTTTTTCCTCAAGACCTTCATGTACGTCCGTATAGCTGTCCGTATTTTCGTACAAACCAGTCCTCCTGTGCCCATCTGTATTTCCGTACAGCCCTGTGTGTAGTTCCGTACAGTCGAGCCTTGTCCGTACAATCCCGTACTTTTTCCGTACAAGTCCTGAGTCTTGCTCTGGTGTTTTTCCATACAGTCCTGTGTCTCGCTTGTTTCATTTCATACTTCTTCGTACAATCCCTCTTGCCTTATAGTATCCCAATCATGGCTTCAAGTTCGGATGTTTGTACATATGCTCGAAAAGAAACACCTGCAGATGCTAAGCGACGTCCTTCACAGCCTGCAACACAAGATGATGAACTTACTATGGAAGCTCAATACGTATTTGATACCCTAAAGGATGACTTTCAGCAGTCACGACAGGAATGAGACAAACCAGTTCCAGAGGTCACGTACAAATTGAAATTGCCATCCCTTGTGAATCCTCTCAGGAAGTTATCTCAAACCGCGGTTATAATTTTATTTCCAGGAAGAATCCCAGCAGCCAGTGATGTTGCACAATGAATTAAGTCCATCCTTGGAGGATGCTTTGTAGACGGAGTATATTTTGCATCTAGAGGTTTTTATGAGGTGCATTTATCAGATGCTTTGTGCAAGCAGAGGCTACTTGAGCTTTCTCCCCTCTTTTACGGGAAGCAGATGGTACATGCTATGCCCTGGTCCCCAAACAAGGATTATCAAAGTCTTATACGACATCATTGTCCTGTATGGGTTGAGGTTGTTAACTTCCCGGATTATATGCATGAAGAATTGCCGGGCCTCGCTCCTTCTTTGGGACAGGTCATTTGTCCTCCACGCCCTATGGGAAACCGTAATAGGTTCTGCATTCTCTGGGACACTGACACACCTACCCCTCCTTCTATTGCAATGGAAGTTGAGGGAGTGCGATTGGGAAAAAAGTTTTTTAAATTGAAATGGGGTGTGTTTGCAGGAGCTTGTTTTACCTGCCACAAGTTTGGGCATCTAGCCTCTGAATGCCCAATGGTTCTACATCAGCCCCCTCCCAATGCCTTGCCACCCCAGACACGAGAAAAGAATGAGAATTTGCAAGCTAAGACAACAAATAGAAATGGAGCAAAGAATGCCAAACCAATTAATCAGGTGCAATCACTTGTTGGAAAAGGAAAAGATAAAGAAAAAGAGAAGATGAAGGAATCTCCGAGAACTAATTGGGATGGTTTTCAACAGCCTAAGAAGGTAGTTGTATTGAAGCAACGCCCCTTTCAATCTCGTCAATGGGATGCTTCTTCTCCCTCACCAGGACAGGCTTCTACTTCAGCTCCTGTCCTTCAAAATTGGGTGGGGGTTTTGAAGAAGGGCATCCCTATATGTGACTCTGAAGAAGGGGAGAATGCTCTTTCTTTCATGGATCATGAGGGAATGCAGCCCATGCAGGCAGAGGCTTTGCCTCTCTGACATCTTGTTCTATACTTATACTTTATTGTATATACCTCTTTCATGCATCAAACACTTTAAGTGCTTTACAAACAATGTACAGAGCCTCTGCAATGTCTCAAAGTGGAGGCTTTTTTGGAATTATGTACATAAAATGCAGCCAGATATTGTTTGTTTGCAAGAGCATAATCAACACTCTAAGGTTGGTCATCATGATTATTTTGGCGGCTATGACATATACTATGCTGGTACCACTACCTACTCAGGTGTATGCATAATGGTTAGGCATGAGCTGGAGCCTCAGTTAGCCTTCAATGACAGCAATGGCAAATGGATGGTCATACAATGTAATGTCAATGGTGATATTCTTGAGTTTGCATCAGTCTATGCCTCCCAGACCTCTGCCATGAGGGCTTCTCTATGGGATTCTTTAAGCAAATATCCCTGGAGATCTAATGCATTCATCTGTGGAGATTTTTATAATTCCCCTCTCCCGAGAGATAACACCACTTCAAGATCTCATATGCTATCATTGGAAAGGCAGAAATGGGATAGCATGCTTCTTTCTGTGCAAGCTGAAGATTTATGGCTGCTTCTCCAAGGGTCAGCAGTGCCTGGATATACTTTTCATCATAATGCACTTACTACATACTGAGCAAGGCTTGATAGATGGTATTTGTTTTACCCACAACAATATGCAGATTTTAGCCCTCATCTCCTCATAGGCTTCTCATTGGGCTTGTCAGATCATGCCCCATTATGGATGAATCTGCTCCTTGGTATGCCACTGGATGATTTGCCACCCCTTTCTAGTAGATTGTTGCATGTTAATCAGGCTTATTTCCGACATCACTATTTCCAGCAAATGATCAGATTTGCAATTCATCCCTTGCCTTTGCATGCCCAGGAGGACATAGATTATGCTTGGGACAGCTTTGTCTCTCGTATACAGAATATCATTAGGGAGTATGGAAATTGGCATATGACTAAATGGAGGAATGAGGTTAAATGGGCAAAAAGGACAGCACAACAATTGACTGAATTTTCACATTTAAGGCCTCTCTGTGAATCAGAAAATGATACCCTTTCACACACCCGGATTAAATTGACTGCTAATGATCACAGGAAATTGCACAAATGGCAGATTAGAGCAAGAATGAAGCCCCTCATGGATAAGGGCTGCGCATCAAAAGCCTTTTTCCAGGGCCTGCATGCTACTCGAAAGAAAAACTCATGTCTTAGGGTAAGGAAGCTAGATGGCTCTTGGACGCACTCTTTCTCTGATCTCCAAGATGAATGCCAAAATTATTTCCAGAAATTGTTCTCTGCTCCTGGTTCCCCATCAAATCAAATGACTGATGCGAGGACTGAATTCCTCCGATATGTTTCTGAAATAGTGGAAATGGATGATGCTCTTACCTTGGAGAGACCTTTTACTGATACAGAACTTGATAATGCATTGTTCCACCTTAGCAAATACAAGTCCCCTGGCTGGGATGGCCTTACGGTGGAATTTTATATTTCTTTTTGGGATGATTTGAAAGATGTCCTCTTGCAAATGATCAATGTTGCCTGGCAAGAAAATCAGTTACCGGACTCTTGGAAGCATGGCATAGTCAAACTTGTGCCCAAAAAACATCTGTGTGACCATATGTTAGATTGGAGGCCTATTACTTTGATGCCTGTAGTTTACAAACTCATTGCCAAAATGATTGTGTATAGGCTTCACGGGATACTAAATGCGGGCCTTAATCCTCATCAGTATGGGTTTGTGCCGCGAAGACAAATCCATGACAATATCTCCAATGCATTGATTGCAATTGAATATGCTAAGTACTCGCATCAAGATGTGCTCATATTGCAGGTAGATATTGCTAAGGCATTTGACACTGTTCAATGGGATTTTATCTCTCAAATCATGACCAAATTGGGCTTTGGTCCAAAGATAGCAAATGCAGTTTACTGGCTTTATTCTGGCTCTACTTCTCAGTGCATTCCTGGGGGTCATCTATCTTGGTCATGGACATTGGGTAGATCAGTTAGACAGGGCTGCCCTCTTAGTGCTCTCTTCTATGCCATTACGACCCATCCCCTTTTAATGTATCTTGATCATCTTACAAACACAGGACAGATGACTGGTCTTAAAATCCCTGGGGCTGCATCTTTTTTGGCACAAGCATATGCTGATGATTCCTTCTTTATGCCACAGAATTCTCCCCGGGAAGTTCACATGCTTATGACCACTCTATCATTGTATGGATTGGCAGCGGGATTGCATGTCAATTTTGACAAATCTAAATTGCTTCCCCTGAAACAATGTGATTGGCATTCTGTTCTCTGGCCAGGTCAGGTGGTGCATTCCAAAGATGTAGTCAGGCATTTGGGATATCCTGTAGGATGGCATATCACCAGGAAGCAGCAGTTAAAATGGATCTTCCAAAGACTTCAACATAAACTGGAATACTGGAAAATTTCTACTTGGCCACTTCATGTCAGGCTCGGAATAGTATAGTCCATTGTAATGTCCTATGTCCAGTTCTTTTTGCCTTTGCTACATTGGTCCTCCAGAGATAATTCATCCTTTATGTCTCAAGCTATAGAGATGTCATGGAGGACAAAAACTGTTGTGAAAGCATTGAGACTGATGAAGATGGAAATGGTGTGCTCTCCTAGGATGCATGGTGGACTTAATATCCTCAACATAAGATATCATGTACTTGCAAGGAAGGCGACTATGCTCCATACTTTTTTCCGCCAACCACACCCATGGACTTGTATGATAGCATCCATGTGTGTCAACATGAGGACTTCTGCTTATGGTCATTGGACTACCGATCATTGGGAGGTTGTCATTGGGAGATTTGTAAGGACGATACCTGACCTGGCTGTCCTTTCTCTACTGCTCTGATACTTCACTGGAAACAAGTCCTTTCTAAGGTCAATTGGGCTCCTGATAATTGCTCGGGGGCTAACTCAATGAGGCAAGAAAGTATTCATTGGAGTGCCATCTTTGACATTCCATTTGCTTCACAGGAACCTGTTCAGGCATACAATCTCATGAAATTGGGAATTAGATACATACATGATGTGGTAGATAATCAGGGCTATGTTTTATCTTTTCCTCAGGCCACTGCTTCCTATGCATTGGGAATGCACCATAGGTCGAAATAGAAGAAAATTGCTGATTTGTTACATCCTTTTCTACCTGTTCCCCCTGTGACTGACACAAACAGGCTTATGGATTGGCAATTGCAACCCTCTACTACATGCTCTCATCCTGTTCCACTGCCTACCTTGACCTCCATCAAAGCCTATAGGCTTCTTCAACCTGCTCCATGGATTCAGCAATATGCTAATACTCTGTGGCATATCACGAAGCCTCTCTTGTGGTGACCGAAGAATCTCCGGATATTATGGAAGTGTAAAATGCCTTTGAAACAAAGACGTTTTCTTTGGAGATGCATGACAGGCACATTGTCAGTGGGAGTCACACTTGCCAAACGTCGCATTGCACCATCCACATGTTTACGATGTCAGGCTCCTTCAGAGACTGCCGTCCCTCATTTGCTTTGGCACTGCCAGTGTTCTAGGAACCTCCTCGGGAGAATTTCAGATCATCTTTGGCTCCGTTTCCCGAGTCACAGATTTGGGAAACATTTTTGGTTATTTGGCAGATTTATGAGGTCTTTGTCTCAATACTCACTATTTCTCTCTCGGGTGAGATATTGGGCTCTTTGGACAATCTGGAGTGAGCATAATTTGGCATACTTGGGTCGGCAAATTCACAAGTCATATGAATCTTTCCGAGCCTCATTGCGACAATCCTTATATGATGCCTGCCATGAGGGTGATATAGATGCTTCTTGCATAGAGCTTTTCTTTTTATGTTTCTCATCTTTGGGATACTCTCCATTTTGGAGACTTCCCATCTTGTAAATTTATGAGCATATAAATACAGCACTGGATATTACTAAAAAAAAAAGTGTGTGTTGTATGAGTCAAGCCTTTGTGGCTGACTGATGTAGAAGTTTTTGTGAGGTTGCAGCAAGTCCCATAGGGATGTGCAACCACTAGTGATTGAGTGAAGGTATCTGAGACGACGTAGGTTCATTACAAGATGCTTTCTTTACGTTTCATGCAATAGATTATCTTGTCTTCTCTCTGTGAGTTTATATTGCATTAATTCAGCATCTCTGGTTTACCATCATTCAACTGGCAGCAGCAGCAGGTTCCCCCCCCCCCAAATCATCGTCGTCATCATCATCATCATCATCATCATCGACAACAGCTTCAGCTTTGGCATTGCCATCAGCATCAGCGCCAGCCTCAACATGCCCTTCTAGTCCGACCTCCACCTTGCCACCATATGCCCCCTTACAGTACTCCACTTTCTTGTCACCTCTACCGCTTAGCCAACCACCCTTTCCATCTACAGTGTGGCTCACCTCAGCCATTCCCCAGATGTCCTCACACCCCTCTCAGACTTTTGTCATCTCCACCCCTCTGCCTCTATCCCCTATCCCACTCACTCATCCCCCTTTCACACCCTATCCGTATTAGTCACATCAATCACACCAGATTTCACCGGAGGCTTGAGAGCAATTTGCCCATGCAGGTTCATCACCTACGCGCATGAGAGATTGAGCACGATAGGTTTATCCATAGCCTCAATCAAGAGGTGTTACAGCTTTGTTAGGAGCTTACTACTGTAGCGACAGCCCCGAGCAATGGCCCAATGGTGGAGGCATAGATAGCCAACATGCACTCTGCGATCGAGCAAACCTCTAGATGGGCAGACGTCGTGAGACAGAGCCTGCAAATGCCACCATTGGGCGACCACTCTTGGGCAGCAACAAAGAGCCGATAAGGCTCTCAACATAAGAGTCTAGGGAATCCCCCGTACCAGCTTCATGGCTTCCACCCTGGGAGTCCCGAAGCATGGGATTGACGGCGCATCGCGCATAGGATGAGACCTCACTCAGAAGCAACCTCTTGACATCCAATTCAAGGACACTCAGGCTAGGCTTGCAGCACTACACAGACGGATTCACTTGGATGAGGGCCTCACACCCTTAGGCACGAACACTTGCTGAGATCAGGGCCGCTGGGGAGGTGCAATGACCCGCTTTGTGTCGTTTGTCTTTAGAGTTGTTACTAAATAAAATGTTTAGTAACTCCTCATTCCGGCGAACGAAGTCTAGTTTCTTTCTGCGTACCAATCGTCGATACTCGCGTAACGTCTCTGGTTCGCTCAGAAGACTGTTTTTGGTTTCGAATATGAGCTGACGGCGTAAAGCCTTACACTCATCATCATACCAGCTATTACAGAGTTTGGTCCCCATGAGTGGTGGGTGGGTGGAGCGGATGGTGTAAGGGAAAGCGTGAAGGGCAGCCTCGTGTAATGAGCGGGTGGTGACCAACGCAGCATAATCCTCTGATAGGGGTATGAAGTCAATATAAGCGAGAAGTATGTACAGACGGCCAAAGTAAGTGAGTAAGTGATTGCGGTCAAAGCGTATATCATGATAGGCGGAGTAAGAACTCAGTGGGATGGAAGGTGCTGTGCGACGGGGAGTGGAAATGCTAAAGAAAAGATAGGTATCATCAGCCCCTGCACGGAGAGGTGCTACGGTAAAATCAATGATGCGAGACGTGAAGGCAAGGAATCCCATGATGTAATCAATAACGCTAGAGCCTCCCCCATGTGGAAAGCACGTGACACCACCTGATGCGGGCCATCTATCAAGACCATTATAAATAATGAGATCATGCATCCTTTCGAGGTCTAATAGGGCGTGCCCATAAGATGTGATCGGACCTCGTCTGTCAGCCGAAACCCGTAGCATACCTGCATCCTCAAGGTTAATGTATAGCAGTAGAATGGAATCATCCCTGAAGTCGAGGAGTAGTACCTGACGGACGCCTGTCCTTGCGTTGAAGTCCCCAACTAGGAGGACTTCTCCGTGGCTAGAAAAGTCAACAATGGACTGATAAAGAGCAGCAAATGGAGATGTCTCATCCTCACCTCGAATATCTCTAGTAAAGTGGGAGGTCTCAAGGGGGAAGTAGCAAATTGCAACAAACAGATCCCCGCTGTCCATGTGCCGAATCCGAATCTAAAGAAACCTAGAATGTGCATCTCTCTGCTCTACTGAAATGGTCCCCAAAAGTGTGGATCTGTAAAGGACTGCTACTCCACATGACCCTCGAACTCCCCCTGTATCCCCCGTCTCATTTCTGTAGGCAGACTCCCATGTATACCCGCTGACTATTGGTAATTGGCACTCTGGAGTCTAATGTGTCTCTGTGTAAAAGACTATGTCGTGCCCTGTATAGGATTCCGAGAAGTTCCCTGGTTCTGACCATAAGATACCATTATAGTCCCAAATGGTGCAAGATAGGATTTCGGATATTTGAGTCTCATAGACCCCGCTTCCCTATGTAGGGGAGGGGACAAAGAGCGTCTCTCCTCAACCTGTACAGGGGTGAGGTCCTCATCCATGGAGATTGCTGTCTGATCTCTAAGGACTGACCTGCGTCGTAAAGCTGAAAGCCGTGCCTGAGTGTCATGGAACCGTATGATCAGGGGTTGCTCTCGGTTAAGGTCTCTCCCCAACCGCCATGCCTTCTCAATCCTGTGCTCAGACACACCCAGAGTAGCAGCCACCAAAGCAATCACATCTGTCATCGGTGTAGCCTCAGTGCGTGGGATCCCACGTACTCTAATGTTGAGAGCCTTACTGGCTCTCTGCTACTAGTCCATGAGGGTAGCCGAAACGGTTACCCTTGCGGGTTCCCGTTTGGCCATATCAACCCATTTGGATGTCTCCTCAATAACAAATTGCATGCTCGCAATCTGTGTCTCGACAACCGGGGTACTCCCTAGGACTGTGTGTATGGCTATGATCACCTGCCGCCTGAGCTACGAGATATCATGTCTGAGTCCCTAAATGATACCATCCTGCTCTGAAATGGCGCGAGCCTGGTCGTGTATGATGCGGCTCTGCTCTTGGTTGAAGCGGACCTACTCCTGTGTAAAGCGTATCAACTCCATCTCGCGCTCACAGAAACTGTGTACCTCCATGAGCAAGGTCTCCCAAGCCTCTAGTGTGTCAGCATGCCCGTGTCCTAGCTGAAACTGTAATGGCTGTGACATGAAAGTATGGGGATGAGTCCGAAAGGCGGGCGATGACTGGGTGAGCTGGGTGAGGTACGAAGATGACAGTGGAATGGATGAGGCAGTCCCAAGGGGATGTGGGAGTGTGGACTGACTGAGAGAGAGAGGGGAGAGAAAAGTTGAAGCATAAAGCGAAGCAGTGTATGACACCTCCAAAGTAAGTGTCATAAGCGATGAGAGAGCTATAGCAGAAGAGGAAGCGAAGGAAGCAACCGACGCCATGGGTATGAGTATGTAGTGGCTGTAGCTGTAACTGGGGATGTGGAGGTTGCAGCTGAAACTAGTGCTGAAGTGGAAGCTGAAGTCAAAAGTGAGGATGTAGAGGGAGCTGAGACTAGAACTGAGACGGAAGCGGGGGCTGAAGTCGAAGTAGAGATAGAGGGAGCTTAGGCTAGAACTAAGACGAGTCCACTTCGATTGTAGCACGTGTTCACATCCTCAAGTTTCAGTTGTGTCGGTTGCTTTTTTCTTCTTCTTTCTTGGCTTTGTCCATCTCTTTCTCAGCTTTTCCCATTTCTTTGGACTGATTTGTGTCCCCTTGGTACAGGTCTTAGTGCACAGTCAAGAGCCGGAGCACAGGCTCCCCCCCCCATGGCAGGAGGCACACCCAGGGCGGGAGGTGCAAGAGCAAGGCTGCACGCCCGAGAGGCGGAGAGGGGAGCTTAGGCTAGAACTGAGACGGAAGCGGGGGCTGAAGTCAAAGTAGAGATAGAGGGAGCTTAGGCTAGAACTGAGACGAGTCCACTTCGATTGTAGCACGTGTTCGCATCCTCAAGTTTCGGTTGTGTCGGTTGCTTTTTTCTTCTTCTTTCTTGGCTTTGTCCATCTCTTTCTCAGCTTTTGGACTGATTTGTGTCCCCTTGGTACAGGTCTTAGTGCACAATCAAGAGCCGGAGCACAGGCTCCCCCCCCAATGGCAGGAGGCACACCCAGAGCGGGAGGTGCAGGAGCAAGGCTGCACGGCCGAGAGGCGGAGAGGGGAGCTGTAGAGGCAGAGCTGCAAGGCGGAGGGGCAGCCGGGGGAGCTGAAATGGCAAAGGAGGGAGCTGAGGTGGTGCGGGAGGGAGGGGATGAGCCAAAGAGGGAGGGGCTGAGGCAGTGGAGGGAGGGAGGGAGGCGGAGAGCCTAGGCTGAGGGGTGGGGAGCCTAGGTGGAGGGGCAGAAGGGAGGTGTGGAGGAGCAGAGGGGCTAGCTGGAGAGGCTGAGTGGAGAGCTGCAGGCGGGGCAACAGAGCGGGGAGCTGCAGGCCGGGCAGCAGGAGGAGCAAGAGCGGAGCAAGAGGCGGGAGCTGCAGGCAGAAGCAGAAGGAGCAGGAGCGGAGGTACGGGCAGAGCAGGAGCAGAGGGGCAGCGGAGGGGCAGCAAGCAGGAGTGGAGGGGCAGGACTTCTCAAGGTATGGAACATCAAGAAATTAGTCCACTTGATCCCATAATACAGATACTTAGAGAAGTTACAATTTAAATTAAAACAAATGGAGTGAGGATGCAAAACTCATTTGCCACACTCAGCAGGAAATTGGATAAGATCAAGAAGGTTCAGATACATAAGGGGAACAGACCTATGGAGCAGTTTTGTGGGGATTCTGATGATGAATAAGAATTTCCTAAGCAGGATACTGGGTTTCATGGCTTCTGCAAGAAGGATGCCCAGCCAAATGCCCACCAATACAAGGAGCTTTCATGAAGCACTCTTGCAAAGGTCATCGAGAAGCTCCTAAGACGGCTTCATGGTTCGTGGAGGAGGCCTGCTTCTGGTCTGCATCAGGATTCCCACCATGCTCCCCAACACAATGAAGTGTGTGTGTGTGTGTGTGTGTGTGTGTGTGTCAGTGCTTGGCTTCTCTCTTACCCAAAATTGCAGCATCGTTGGGTAAGTTGGTGTGCCCTCCACGGCCAAATGGGAACTCCAACCAATTTTGCATTTTGTGGGATACTAATCATCCCACTTCTGACTCCTATTCTGTTGCGGTGAATCAAGTGGATATGGGCAGTGCTTTTTACAAGCTCAAGTGGGGCCTGTTTGCAGGTGCATGTTTTGAATGTAAGAAGTTTGGCCACATGGCTTCTCAATGCCCTCTTGTTATGCACAAAAGACCTTTGGAAATATGCCTTCTCAGATGCCTACTAAAGAAATGATGGGTGAGCCCATTTTCAAACAGAAGGGTGTCAAGCCTCTTACTCCAGCTCAAGAAAAAGGCAAGACACCTGTTGTGTCCAATGGGAATGCCTCTCCCTCTATGCCTTCCACCTCTCAGCCCAAAGGGAAAGACAAAACTTTGCAGGAGGTTTGGCAGTGTCCCAAGAAAACTGTCGTTGCTAGACGACCTTTACCTCCTTGCACTTGGAATGGTGCATCCTCGACTGGTCATACTCCTGAAGAAAATTCACGAGTGGGTGTTACATGGGCAGCTGTGACAGCCAGTCGGACTCTCTTTCTCGAAGAAGATATTGTTGGTTTGCTGTCCACTTCTCAACCAGTTGTGATACCTCAGAGCCGGGGTCTGGATCTTGAGGTTGATATGCAGGCCTGATTTCAGTTCTCTCTCTGCTGTACATAATCTATAAATATGCTATCGAAACTTATATGTTTGACACTTAATGTACAGGGTTTGTGTGATGCTTCTAAATGGAAGACAGTCTGGGGGTATCTCAATCACTTACAGCCAGATGTGGTAGCTTTGCAAGAACATAATCAGCATGTGTATGCTGGACAGCATGGTCATTTTCACCGTTATGAGATTTTCTATGCTGGACAGCATTCCTTTTCGGGAGTGGTCTTTCTGATTAGGCATGATCTTCATCCCTCTGTGGCCTTCAATGATTCACAAGGCAGATGGATGGTTATGCAATGCATTGTACAGGGTGATATCTTTGAATTTGCCTCAGTCTATGCTCCTCGATCCTCCTGTCATCGAGGACACATTTGGGAAGATATGCAGAGGTATCCATGGAGGCAGTATGCTTTTCTTTGTGGTGACTTCAACAATGCTCCTCAGCCAGGGGATAATACATCTAGCCATACACATATGTTGGCCTCTGAGAGGTAGAGCTGGTCTAAATTGTTGCTTGATTTCAATTTTGCTGATCTTTGGACAACATCTTATCCATTGCTACCTGGGTTTACTTTTAAGCACAATGCTCAATCTACATACAAAGCTAGACTGGACAGGTGGTACACAGTTGATCCTCAGCACTCTAATACTTTTACTACTACCTTGTCAGTTAATTATGCATTTGTGCATTCTAATCATGCACCTCTATGTTTGAGGATTTCTCTGCATGACATGCCGGATGATAGGCTTCCACATAGAAGGCTCCTCATGGTTAACAATAGCTATTTGGATCATGATCATTTTAAGACCATGGTGTATGATGCGTGTCAACCTCTTTCACCTCAGAGTTTTATTGATATTGATTATGCCTGGGATGCATTTGTTGCTCATATGCAATCAGTTATTCACGATTATGGCAAAAATTATTTTAAAACATTGAGGGATATGATTGCTCGGGAAAAATCTACCTGTCAGTCTTTGACTGAGCTCAATCATTTTCGGTCTTTGTCTCTTAAAGAAAGCACATCTTTATGCCAAGCTAGACATTGTTTGCAAAGTAATGATCATAGAAAAATTGCCAAATGGGAGATGTTGGAATTGAGTATGCCAAATACACAAAGCAGGATGTTCTTTTACTGCAAGTTGATATTGCCAAGGCTTTTGATACTGTTCAATGGGACTTCATCTCTCAGACAATGCATGCTTTGGGATTTGGGCAGAAATTGCAGCATATCATATATTGGCTTTATAGTGACAATCAAGTTGCTTGCATTCTTTCTAAGGATATCTCTGAAGCATGGACTCTTCGTTGTTCGGTGTGTCAAGGTTGTTCACTTAGTGCGCTCCTGTATGCTATAGCCACGCACCCCATGCTTCAGTATATGGATCATCTCGTAGCTACGGATAAGCTACATGGTTTGGAAATTCATGACAGTAAACCATTGCTTGTTCAAGCTTATGCAAATGATTCTTTTTTCACTCCCCGCAATACAAAGCATGATCTTTCTGAGCTAATGCAAGCTCTTTCTTTATATGGTTTAGCTACTGGGCTTCATGTAAATTTTCAAAAATCAAAATTGTTGCCTTTGCATTCCAAGGAATGGCACTCTCTTTTATGGCATGGAGAAATCATCCCAACAACTCAATTGGTTCGTCATCTTGGCTATCCTTTGAGTTGGACACTTTCTCCTCGTCAACAATCTGATTGGATTCTCGCAGCTCTCAAGAAAAAGCTGGAGTACTGGAAATTGGCAACTTGTGTTCGTCTTCGAATTGTGCAATCTATTCTAATGGCATAATATTCAATTCTATTTGCCTCTTATTATGTTCAGCAAGGCTGATCTTGCCTCTTTTATGTCTGAGGTTCTAGAAATCTTTTGGTGTTCTCGCCATGGCAAAAAAAGATTGTGTTTGCTTCAAGTACAGCAGCTTTGTTCTCCAAAGATGCATGGAGGTCTTAATATTCTCAATATCCATCTGCACATTCTTGCCCATAAGGGGAAACTCATGCAGCAGTTTTTGCAAGATTCTCAACCATGGGCTGCCATGATTCGTCATTTACTCTTGCATATTGAATCTCTAACTTCTAGTCATTGGCAGGGAGTTTCTTTTTGGTTTTGTGACGAGCAAAATCCCTGGCTGTCCTTTGGTTTCCCATTTGTTAATGGATTGGAAACATATCCTTTCCCACTTGGATTGGCATGGCAGTGATTCCTTGCAGGGCAACTCTTTCAGAGCTGAAAGTATACATTGGTCTAGAGTGTTCGCCCTTCCTTTGGCTTTGTAGAAGCCTCAACGTTTGTATTTTCTGAGTCTCAAGGGGATTCGTTTGGTTTAGGATGTTGTTGATGATGCTGGATTTCCCCTTACTTTTCCTTTGGCCGTTGCCAAATTTGGCCTTGGAATGCATTATCATCCATTTTGGCATAAGATTACTTTGATGCTCCAACGTTTTCAACCGGTTCCTCCATTTTATCTACAACATCATCTTCAAGACTGGACACTTTCTTATGTGGGCTTGTCATGCCGTCCTCTGCAGTTTGCACATATTACTGTCTCCTCTTTATAAAGTTCTACTTCCTCCACCATTTATCTCGCAAAAGGCAAATCAGCTTTGGCATCTTAATCGTCTTATGAAATGGTGGCGGAAACGTTTGAGACAAATTTGGCATTCTAAGATTCCTCTCCATCAACAAGTTTTCTTGTGGAGAGTTTTGTTGGGTGTTCTTCCTCATGGACAGCTCTTGGCACGACGACATATTGCTTCCTCTATTTGTCGCAAATGTCTGGCTCTGAGAGAGACTGTGCCTCATCTCTTTTGGCATTGTCCTTCCTCTTGTGCTTTTTTGGAATTCCTTGAGCAGATTTTGAGAGCTCAATTTCCTCAAATTGCTTTTGGCAAGTTCTTATGGCCTTTTGGTGTACAGCCACCCAGACAAGAGTTTGATTTCTTTTATGTTTGGGTTCGGTACTAGGCACTCTGGACTCTCTGGAAGGCTCGCAATCATAGGGTCTTTGGTAATCCTGTTCTTTCCAATTTCTCTTTCTTCAGACACTCTTTGTAGCAATCGCTTTTTGATTGCTTGCAATCTCGTGTCTTTGATCATGATGTATATTTGTCCTACAGTGAGATTTTCTCTTGATGTATTATAGCTCTCTCTTTCTAGGATAGCTTTTTTTGTAATATAATGACTCAAAGATTCCACAAAAAAATGTGAGTGTGTCTCTGTCTATGTCTGTGTCTGTGTGTCTGTCAGTCATATATTGAGATCTTCACCTGATGTCACATATGTATATATCTATATAAATATAATGAGGACATAAGTGTTGCTTTGCTTGCTAAGTATGTCTTCCTTTTGTTTTTCAAAAAAGTTTTTGTTACCTCTTTTTTCTTCTCTTTTATTTTCTGTGTAGATTTTTGGACCTTAGAACAACAAAAAATCTAAATTTGTATGATTGGATATATTCTAGTCTTACAAAGGTATATATATAAATAAATACATAAATAAAATATAGATATATATGTATGTACATCTCTATGTATGTATTGTACACATACATACATACATATGTATGTACGTACGTACGTATACACACGCGTGCGTGTGATTTGGATGTCTCTTGTCTTGAGGTGTTTTTCCACTGCTTTTGATTTTTCAGAATAGTTTTTTTTTAGACTATTAACATTGTAAAAATATTTTCTTAATGTAAATACAGTGGTTTCACCCCAAAAAAAAAAGTGTGTGTGTACATACATCTATATACACACTTTTTTTTGGGGGGAGGTAAAATCCATATGTATTATATTACAAGAAACTATGAAATTGTCCTTGTAAAAGCAGGGGACAAGCAGTTACAACATCAAAAGATCTCATTATAGGACAAAAAAGTAGATCCGGTGCATGCAAGCAGTCAAGAAGCATGGAAGAAATGATACTTAGACAGGTTAGGGTAATCAAGACTCTATCGTGAACACACACACGAACACACACTTTTTTTTTTGGGTGGAAATCTGGATGTTTTATATTTACATAATCACTATCCCAAAATGGGATGTGAAAAAATACCCTGACTGACAAGGAGATGATCGTTTCTTTTTCTAGGTTCACTATTGGGCCCTATCCAGAAACCATTGGGTTTTTGGTTATCCTTCTCTAAACTTTTCTGAGCACAGTCCTTTCATTTCAAGTCTTGCAAAAGATTAATGATGTAGCTTACACGTTGAAGCTACCTCCTCGACAATTCACAATGCCTTTCATGTGAGTTTGCTAAAACCTTTTCATGGGGATGTGCCTGAAGAGATGCTTGATGAGGAACAGCCTGAAGTGGAAGAGCAGGATGAGCTCTTGATTCCAGAGCAGATCTTGGCAAATAAGGAAAGAAAGATCAAAGGTAGAGTTTCCCATCGTTAGCTAGTGAAATTCAGGAATTATTCAGCACTGGATGCGAAGCACATGGAGGAAGGTGAGCTGGCAGATTCACCTAGATTATTGCAGCTCTATCTGGAAGCCGAGCCAACTGTGGTTGAGGCTCGTTCAGGCTCAACAGAGCAAAGTCCTGGAGCATTGCATGATGCTCAAAGAGGGGGGTAGCACCTCCACTCCCTCATGACAAACACGCTCACGTATCTAGAGGTTGCTTGGTGACACTCCATGTCTCACCCGAGGTACTGATTGCTGAGAGTATTTCTGCCACGGGACCTCTACGATGAGTGTACTAGTCACTCCACACAAATGATGCATTGATCTATGGATAGACTCGCACGCTCTTCTAGACCGTATATCATTGCCAGTTGTATATTGCAAATGATGCACATTCTGGTATGGGCTATTCATGTCGATTTCATTGTTGTTTATTTGCTGTAATTTTCAGCAGCAAACTAGATAGTTTGCTGTCTATCTAGTTTGCTGTCTCAAGAGGGGGTGGACGTGATTTTTATTCGCAAATGAACCAGTGGATACTAAAAACCCCTAAGATTTGATGTTAGAAGTGGGTCCAATCCCTAGGTGCACGTGCTAGGCCCAAGGGTTAGGCCAAGGCAGGGAAAAAGAGGGCTCAAAAAGTTGGGCCCAAGGGAAGGCATATATGTGTCCTTGGTGAGTGGGTTAGAGGCTTTAATGAGCCATGTGGCAGTCATTTGTTTGCATGTGATCGCATGAGTGGTTTTCTCTCTCTACCTGGCATTTTGAAGGCTGCTCCTTTGACATACAGCATTCCTTCTTGCTACCATGAGCATCTTCACACATTTCGAGGCTTGCTGCATGTATTCCAAGGCTGTAAACCTTTTTGCACGCATCCCGAGGCGCAATAGTTACTGTGATCATATTGGCACGCCATTAAGGCTGTTTATTAGCTGTACAAACCTGTTGCACCCGAGATTCATTTTTCCTGTACAATCTACTAGCACGCATTTCAAGAAGCGTACTGCTAAATCGGTATGCAACCCGAGGTCCATTGTTGCCAGTTCGTACTTTCATCGCGCATTTCGAGGGTCTTGCCCCCCCCCCTCTCTCTCTCTCTCTCTCTCTCTCTCTCTCTCTCTCTCTCTCTCTCTCTCTCTCTCGCACGGACACACCCTGAGGCAGACTCCTGGCTGTACGGATTTCTCTCTCCTGCCCGTGATCATTCTGCCCTCTAATTCCAGCACATTCTCTCTCTTCCTCCTCTCTCACTCTCTAAGCTGCTCATTTCTCTTCTGCCTCTTGCTTTGTGGATCTACTGCCCTGTAGAGGTGTTCTAGCCTAGAATAGAGCACCTGGGAGCTGGTTTGGTGCCATTTGGAGCTGGTTCGACCTCATTTGCTACTGTTCTTTCATTTGCTAGCCATTGAAGGTCTTCTGTGCATTGCATGGGGCCTGGACAAAGGATGGGTGCAAGGCCAGAGCTCACCCCCTCAACCATGGACAGTGGGTACAGTCGTTCTGACGTTCATTTGGATTCCATTTGTCATTTGTGAAGCTTGTTGTTGCTCTCTTGTTGTTCAAAGTTCTCTCTTGGCCATTCAGGCCGTGGACAAACACCCAGACACAGAGGGTGTGCCTCGATTAGTGTCAGAGGGATAGTGTTGTGGATTTCTTCCTGCCTTGAGGTCACTTGTGCAGTTTGGGATTTGTGTTGTTGCATTGTCGCCCTAACATAGTTGCCAGCCGAAACGGAAATGGAAGAAACGGAGTTTCTGACCCCTGCCAAAACGGAAACGGAAGAAACGGCAATATGATACAATTTATGTATAAAATTTTGTTTTTTAAACATAATATAATTATCAATAGAGTGCAAATCATACATAATACAATTATCTATACTTGAAGCTTCAAGGATCAATGCATCATTCATGCCTCTATGATTATAAATTCTTGAATGATGCTTCAATAATCTGAAATCAACATGTATCATGACTAACAAGTTTGACATTACAAGAATCTGAAATTTAGAAGTTTGAAGTACTTTAAACTTAGCACACAAGTTGATACTTGAAACTTGAAACTTGAAAGCATCCGATGTCCAGACTCCATAGATGATCATGATTCATGATCCACAAATTCCATGATCATGACTCATGAGTCATGCAAGACTCAAAATAAAAGCACCCATGGATGATATAAAAAAAAGCAGCTACCACCTGGCACCAAGGTCCAAAGTATACTCAGTAGTAAGTACTGTATCTACTATCATAAAAAAAGAAATAACATAGTCTAGGAATCAAGATGCATCATGCTGCAGCCTGCAGGCTGCATGCATGATGCATCTAAAGTGTCATGACTAGGAGTAGGCTAGCACTCTAGTCTGTACAGTCGTAGTCAAGTGACAAGGACCAAGGTACATCACTATTGATCATCTGCATCATCCATGGACTCCTCGTCATTGTCATCCTCTGCCTCCTCAGATGAGCCTGAGGCATCTGTGTCACTGTCTGAAGAAGAATCATCAACATCAGAAGGGAGACATGGACCCAATAAGCATCTCTCGGCATTGAGGAGGATGGAGAGGTCACAAGTGAGAAAGGATGGAGAGGTAGAAGGAGGATGGAGAGCTCAGAGGTAAAAGAGAATGGAGGAAGTGAAGGAGGATGGAGAGGTTACAGGTAAGAGAGGATGGAGAGAAGAAGGATGGAGGGATGGAGAGCAGGCTGCCAAGCTGCAGCTTGCAAGATGGAGAAGATGGAGAGAAGGATGAAGAGGATGGAGAGAGAAGGATGGAGGTCCGAGGAAAACGGGATGGAGAGTCCAAGAGCAAAGGATGGAGGATTGGAGAGACCTTAGAGAAGGTGGAGAGAGCAGCAAGGATGCACAAAAGGAGTGCAATGGGCGGGAGGCGGCGAAAAAAGGAGCCAGGCGGCAAAATCGCGATTTTGGGGGTCTAGGTCAAAAACAGGTTTTGCGAAACGGCGTTTCTTCAAGAAACCGCGATTTTGGGGGTCTAGGTCAAAAACAGGTTTCAAGAAACGCCGTTTTCGTTTCCTGCCAAGAAACGGCCGTTTCTGGCAACTATGCGCCCTAAGAGGCTGGACATTGGATTGTAGGAGTGCCAAACCCTCTAAAGCAAGCCGGATGCCTTGTGGAATGCATAGTCAGCTTTCAATTGGTCACAAACACTAGGAAATGCCTTAGCCCTGCCTTGGCAATTGGGAGCTAGTGGGTGCTTGGAATTGGAAGGCTACTGAAGCCACGAATTGGCTTGGACAGTGGATTTGTGAAGTAAAGTGCAAGGGTGAGCTGTTGTTGTAAAAGCAAATTCCATTGCAGAAGCAATAAATACATACTGAAAGGGGCGCCATGCCATTTGGGGCAAATCTGTGTCTCTGGTGTATGGTTTATGAGCAGAAGCACTCTAGCCTCCCTTTCAATGTTTTTAGAGTTTGTTTCTCAGTGTATTCAAATAATGGAAGTGGCTGGAGATGATGCAGTGTGGATGACAACTTAGTTATGGTTTACTGCCCTTTAGCTTGCTAGAGGCCGGCTTCAAAAGGTGCCATTTATGAGAGCAAGGAGGCCTTCTTTATCTAGCAGACCCGTCACCCCATGAGTGCTAAACCATTCAGCAGAGCTGTTAATATGTTTACCCTCATTGACTAAACACAGTAGGTATAGGTGCCTATTCTTTGGGTGGCATTATAGCAACAGCAAGTCCCCAATCCATTTCCATAGGTCACGAGATATCACATCCAATGAGAACAAGCAGCAAGTACGCCCAAGTTTATGACCCAACAAAGCATATGCAGACACAATGTAAGAAATAAGTGGTGCACTGTCACCAACAGATATAATTGGTTCGTTTGTGCTTCCAATTTTATATATGTAGTATTACAAGGAGATACGTAACGTGCACATACCAGCAAGAACATAATCTCCACAAGGATGAAAAGCTATAGAGCGAACGTTATGTGTATCCTGCCAAATACACAACCTATCATCAATGCTTTGAAGACAAGTCCATTTGTCTACCACAACTTTATCCTACATGGTGCCACATATTGACAATGCACGTAAAGTAGTCACACCAACACCTGCGATTACGCTTACAAAGTAAACAGAATACCTGTATGACACGAAAAGCTCGCTTTGCTGCTGTTTTAGCAAAGTCAAAAAACCTGCCATTTGATTAGGATAAGCACCGATGTGGATGGAAATTGCACACTTTGATATTAAAAAGTAGTATTCACAAATCGTGAGAAATCCTAGTCACTAAGGCTTGACCTTCTTAAAATGCCTTAAAAATACACAAATCTTGACTGTCTTTATAGTTGCAAAAGCAAGCGAAGATACAAGTGAAGAGGACGCTTGGACGACCATTGAGAATGATAGACCAAACAACATCATCAGCCAGCCCTCTCTGTCACACAAATAGAATTAGATGCAGACATAATGAACTGCCGCAATGGAAAACGCCAATCAGTGGCCGCAATACTCACCTGGAATGGTGGGAGGCAAATTGAAACTGCAGCAACTAAGCTGCCGAGACAATGAATTATCAAACTCTAACCTAAGGAGGTGAGGAGGTGTCAAGGTGAAGCTTCCCCTTCAAACACGTGCATAGGCCACTCAACAGACCACTAAAATGGTGCCATGTGGCACAGACCTCATGTGGCTCCTTAAAAATATGTAGCCACTACAAATGACAAAGTCACAGGTGGTCCAGCCTAGGCCTTTAGTCATGGGTGGTCCAGCCTAGGCCCTTGCGCCTGATCTACCTCTCTTAAGAACCTATTACTCATCCTTATCACTAAATCACCTCAACTGTGAATTAATGAGCTAACTCTGTATTTTGTTTCAATTTTCAGGGACATTATTCAAACTTATATGTTACTTTACCTGCATATGTCTAACCAGTATTAGAGGACGAGGCTAGCAATAGACTACCAAGGAGCCATACGACACCAGACTACAGGTCGTGTCCACTGGATCACAATGAGAAGTTCCGCTGGCATCACATATACACTATGTACTATGAGGGAACTCTGCATACAAAAGGCCTCCTTGCAGAAATATGCAAGATTCAAGTCTCAAGATGTCACTACCTTTTATAAAGCAACCTGTTTTGCCCTTGTGAACACAAGTAGACGATGATAAGGCTCCTCTTTCCTAAGAGGTTGACATTCTCTAGTTTCCCCCCCCCAAACAATCTCCTTAATATTTGGAGGACTCCCTACTTTTTATATAATATTATTTTTCTCACCTTTTTTTGCTTCATTGAGAGATGCTTTAGGAATGTTATTTCCAGCTACGAATGATTGGATTTCCATATGCATACATATTTTACCATTTTTATTAATTTCATTCTCAACCTTAACCAAATCAGGCAGCACAACAAATCACGCCATTTTGTTGGTTTTCAAATTGTACTATGGTCTCACAAATCATTCAGTCAGTCTTGTTGATAGATTTCCTCTTCTTCCCCCTTCTTTCTTTACACAGTAACACTGGAGGATCATTGACGGTTACTGAGAAAGGGACCATAAAAGAGTAATACCAGATTGCAATTAATAGATTACAAACTACCATACAGTAGAGTGTCTCAGCAGTGCACTGTGGTTTAGAGACACACATATTCTAGTTGACGACAGAGCTGCCCGTAATATCCTGCCTTGAATTTTGTATAAGGCATTAAGCTCTCTAAATCTAAGCTATACGATCTTTGCATCCACATACTAGGAGTTCAGCCTCAGAGACTTGAAAAAAAAGAAGTAGAGATACTTAATAGTGCGATCTTTTGCTCCCGATATCAACACCGCAGATTGTGGATGAAAATCCAAATCATTAATTGGCTGCATCAGAAATTGCACAGAACACGTGAGACCAAATCTTGACAGATGCAGATATTAATACCCTATGAATGCAACATGCGTACAAATGCTACTCCTTTGAAAAGGAAAACTACTTAGTCAAAGACTTCCAATGAACAAGAAAGTGCACTAAAAGACAACACTGCAAAACCACAGTATAATAAACACTTTTTTCTTAACCTCAGGTTCATTAAACACCCATATCTTTCTCAAGAGTGGCGAAAGAAGACAGAGAACGAGGGATGTGTTGTTTAAATGTCTTGGTTTTGCCATGTTGTTTCAATGCAATAGACAAATTTGATTCACTCTTCTGTAAGAACATGTAAAAACATTTCTTTCATGGGCAAAATCAGTTTTAATAGCTTCTGTGCAGTTGGTTTTTAGTCCAAAAGGGCAAGTTTTCCATTTGTCATCTGATTTTGAATAGGAAAAGTCTTATCTTAACTTTAAGAACCTGGCAAAAGCAAATTTACCATGTAAAAGACACTGGAGAGTCTCACTGATGAGAAAGCATTAAGAGAGACACCCTCAATAGATAAAACTAATCCAAGCCTTAAGTTGCTATGGTCTAATCAGTCGAGAGCTTTATGCCTTGTTACAAAAGGATAGAGCATTTAAAAATGCCAAATACACAGGAGAAACTCTCTGTAAAGGCCATTCAACCTTATCTTTGGACCTAGTCAAACCCATATTTACAGTTTGCTAGAAATAATAGAACTTAAAGGAGGTTACTCCCCAAAAACAACTAAAATTTATTCACCTGCATATGATCGTAGAAAGTCCTGATGACAGGCCGAAGTGGACCATCCCTTGCACCACTATCTTGCGTCATCATTTGACGAACTTTATCCACCTAACTCTTTCAAAACAGAGATTAAAAGTGATCAATTGAATTTGATCTGAGAAAGATCTAGTTTCATTTGTGTAGCCAATGTTCACTTCTAAAACCATTAGTAAAGAAACAAGGAGTGAGGCATCTGACATTCAAAGCTACATGGCTTAATAATAGGATTTCAGAAAAAAATGCACACCTCAAAAAGCTTGATGGAAGTGTCTGCACTTCCAGTTGCTAAAAACCGCCCATCTGGACTGAAGCGTGCACACCTTGCCACGTTCTGCTCCAACCAAGGGAGAGAGAGGAGAAACAGAGAGAAAGCCAGATTCAAAAACCAGAACAAATTGTTTATTCTTCAAGTGCAAGAATCAGTACCATGCAATAGGAGACTGGCCACAAAAGCAACAAAAAAATTAAATCCTCAACAAACAGACATTGATGAAAATATTCCATTGAATGCATGTTCTTCCCTTCACCCTTTAAGATGTGTGTGAGGTTTAAAATTTTAACCTATGACAATATTAAGATGAAAATAAGTTCAATGCATGTTCGTCCATTGACCCTTTAAGATGTGTGTGAGGTTTAAAGAGTCCATCCCATGACAATATTAATACCCAAACAATGCTTAAAAATGTAATCCTTTCATTAGCTCCTTTGAAATCAGCACCAGTACAATATCATGAGTTACAGTCATTTTATCAGTTGGCATGAAAGCTCATTAGAGATCTACGTTCTTTTCCAATGCATCACACATCAGATAAATATAGCCCTTTGGTTAAAGAACTTTTTTTGAAATTTACTACGACAGAAGCACCTGATGCCCAATCTGTGACCTGTCTTCTGTACAGTTCAACACCTGCACGCATTCCAAGACTGAAGATCTCACAAATTTAATCATTCTTCTTCCCTTGTTGCTCGCATTTCTAGCCCCCAATGATTTCACTTCAATCTACTGACTGGAGGACAGTGGTAAAAATATTGAATAACTAAGGAAGGTCCTTTTCGGTATGTAGCCAAGTAATTCCAATGATCACCTTAAAGGCCCTGACTCGCCTCTTTTTGAGTACACAGAATTTGGCACATCAATATGGCAGAAAATAAATAAACAGGACATTATATCTTTTGCTATCATGCCTTGTTGATGTTGGTGGGGGGTCGCTAAACACTGGATGTAGCTTTGACCCCGCACAACACTATCATTTAAATAAGCTGACATGGTTGGGGTAGTGAAGATTGCACTGGCCATTCTGAACATCACATCACCTTACCTTGCCTACAGCCTGCTTTTGAGTCCACCCTAAAGGACACCGCTTTTGATTCCACCTTACCTTACTAGCACTTCAAACTTGATTGTGAGTGCTCAATAGCAGTTGCAGATCCAGTAACTCTGTCATGAGTGCTAAACACAGTGGGTGCTAAATATCACTAACAACACTATTGTTAGTGCTAACTAGCACTTGCTACCTCTACCGTGAGTGATAACTAGCACTTACAGCTCTGTTGTTATTGCTAATTAAAACTGGAAGCTCCACTATGAGTGCTACATAGCCTTTATGATTCTAGTGTGAGTGCTAACTAGAGTCGTGACAACACAGTCAGTGCTAGCTAGCACTTGCAGCTATATTGTGAGTTTTGCCTAGCACTTAGAAGTCTATTGTGGTGCTAACTAGCTCTTGCAGCTCCATTGTGAGTGCTACCTAGCACTTACAACTCTACTGTGGGTACTATATGTCTATGGCTTAAGGATGACTTGATAAGGACCCCTCCAAGACCTCCCACAGCTCAAAAGGTCTATTCGAAGTCATTCATGGAAAGCAAATTTGTAGTTCAAAATAAATCATCTTTCTAAGCCTTAAAAGAAAAGGCATGCCTTAAATGCATTAAATTGAAGCCATTGGAAATACAACATGGTTTCCTAACGGATTACTACCAAAGCAAACATTCCCCTGTGAATTGAGTTTTAATAGAGAAAAACTATGCTGTATGGCATAAAACAATTCGAAGGCCAGAGTAGACGGCTTGACCTTGTGCTCTGAAATATGCCGCGTATCATGCTTAGGAAACTTTTTTGAAGGCCCTTTTGTTCCCTGTACTGAGCTGCTCAAGATTGTTTGTCAGAATCAAACTTAAGAGCATATATGGCAGAAAGTTGAAACAGAATTCCGAATATTCTCTTTGAAAACACTTTCAGAAGCAAAAAACCTCATTTGTAATTGGAAATCAAGCACACCTGAAATCCGGAGAGTTTTGAGGAAGAATTGGCAGTGGTCCATAGCATGCAGAAGTTGTTCCTCCGGTTGTTGCCATGTCAGTTGCAGCTGCTGAGCCTGTGACTCTTGGATTCTCATCTCTTTCAACTGATAAGCCCTGAAAGAAAATTGGGATGGGTGCTTGCCGGCTTATACATAATTCTATAGGATTTGCCCTTTCCAATACAATAAATATGCATTTTAAAAATTACATGGAGCTTGGGCTAAACTGTGGTACAACCTTGTAAACAAGATCCAGAAGCTTGTTGGCTGGGACTTCCACATTCAGAGGTGTCATTGTTGCACTAGCTACAGCAGTAGCTGCCTGTTTTCCAAAAAGAGCCAAGAATCGGATTCAGATAAATGAGAAAAAAATTTATAGTCTAAAATGTCCTTTACAGGTATAAACCTGGCAACATGTTAGCAAATCCGAATCGAAAGCAGAGCCTGATCTTTAAAGATGTATGAGAGGGGACAAAACTAGAGGAATAGATACCATAGTAGAAGAGAAAGTAAAGCAGGAGAAAGCACCACAAAGAAGGGGATATGAGAGGGTGAGCCAAGTGCAGGGGGAGAGGGCGGGAGGGACTTTTGAAAAATGATCAAGTACACACACATCAATGCCCCCAATGCACCAAGGGAAATGAAGTGACCCTAGCACATCAAGGTAGAGAGAGAGAAAAGATGAATGTGAAACGGACAGCTGGAGACCCTTTTTGACACCTAGGCCGATTGAGAGGAGAAAAGTCATATGCTCCCCAAGAGACGCTGCTTAGACTGACTGGACAAGAGACCAGCCAGGTGGGTGCTCCCAACGATGACTAGCAAATGCAAAAACAAAGGTGGATAAGAAATCTTAAGATGTTCCTAGAGCTCCAACAGTTCGTGGTAGGAGAGCCTTAGCTGTTCCTAGAGCTCCCGATTTCACCAAGAAAACCAGAAACAGAGCAGTTGAGCTTGAAGCTAGAAATGTTGCCAGAGAGCTACAAACAACACCAAGAGAAAGCCGTAATTCCGTTGTTTAGAATGCTCCACCACTGCGCAAAATATTAGGAGTTCGACAATGATAGAAGGTATGGCAGAACATAGTTTTTTTAAAAGTAGGTCGAAGGCAAGGCATTGTCCTCAAATGTGCAATGATGAGCATGATAAATGTTAGAAGCAACAAGGTGTGAGCACAAGAGCTCTCTCTCTCTCTCTCTCTCTCTCTCTCTCTCTCTCTCGGAGATGATATAGACCTTGCCCACGCCTCGAACACCCTTGCTTCAGTAGTACAGGACGCCACCACCAGATCCTTCCCTACGTGTGGCACACTTATGCATGCTCCTTATATGATGTCCTGATGTAAGCACCACCGGACATGTCCTCTATGCCCAGGCCCACTACCTGTCACTTATTTACCACACAAAATATACAGGCTGCGCTCCACCGGCTACACAACCGGAAGGCACAGGACCATGAGGACCTACAGACTGAGCATTTTGCACATGGGCAGGAGGTCTTAGCCCCAGTCCATGCTGTATGCCATGGCTTCCCACTGGCATGCAGCACCACTATTGTTGTACCGATACACAAGGCAGAAGCCTTGGAAACTACCGCACCCTCATGATTGGCCACACACTAGCCAAGATTTATGGATCGGTACTAGAGAGGGAGATCAGCAGTCATACAGAAGCACGGGGACAGCGGGCACTAGTGGCAGGCAGGATTTAGGAGGCAGCACTCTACACTAGATCACATCTTCACTCTGAGGGCTATCATTGAGGCGGTGAGGTCCAGACACCAAAAAGTCTACACGTGCTTCGTAGACTTTCGGAAGGCCTTTGACACAGTCCCACGTTCCCGCATGATCAAGAGACTACAGGAGATGCAGATTCCACAAACGCTGATATGGGGGGTGATGAGCCTATATGAGTCAGTCAGAGGCAGAGTTCATGCCCCAGTGGTCTATCGGATTCAATCGAGAGCACGATCGGGGTGAAGTAGGGTTGCCCCCTCTCACTGACTCTCTTTGGACTTTACATTGATGAGATCACATCCTTCATCGACCGCTTGGGAGGCGAGGGATCATTACTGGCAAACTTCATGATACAGATATTGCTATACGCTGATGACATAGTCCTTATATCATCTCCAACGGAAGGGTTGCAGAGACATCTAGAGTCCCTAGAGGTGTTTTGCAAAGAGAGAGACCTAACAATCAACCTTGGGAAGACCAAGGTTATGGCCTTCAACACCTCACGAGCAATGCTCTACCAACTCAACTTTACTTATCGTGGCAAGCCAATGGAGATAGTACAGTCCTACACGTATTTGGGAGCAATCTTCACGGGACCCCTCTTCACGATGGCCCATGCAGCCCAGGCACGACTCACATAGGGGCGGAGTGCTTTGACTCGACTAGAGCGAGACAATGCTTCCAGGCACACTTCCAAGATCCACCAACGAAGGTGTTACCAAATTGGTACTTCTCCCAACACATAAAGAGGAATCTTTATGGCATTAACAATGGTCAAGAAAGTTAACATTGGTTAACTAGAATAAACTCTGTTTTACTTTTGCTTTGCATTGGTAAAAGATAACTGTGGGGACGCTCACAAGGGACTAGGATAAGTCCAAGAACTAGGAATGCATGTATTTCGCTAACTTCTAATGGGTTAAAGTGTTGGAACTTGTTTGTGCAATGTGTAGGACCTAAGAGAGTGCAAAAAGAATCCAAGAGTGGGAAGAAAAGCACAAAAAGCAGGTCCCACGAGGACTAAAAGCATGAACAAGGGGGGCGCCTCTTTAAAAGTTGGGCCCATGAGATAAAAAAGGCACCAAAAGCACCAGATAAAAGAAAGCCTAAAAAGCTTGGTTTTTTTGTAAAAAGTAGCTTTTAGAAAGCAGGCCCTAGCTTTTTGCTAGGCCTAGTCTATAAAAGAAAGGCCCCATGCCTCCCAAATTCATCCAAGAGTTGTACTCAGCTTCATGCTCTTTTCAGAGCTCGTTGTACAAAGTCTTATTCCATTGCAATAAAGACCTTCGGGAGGGTCCACCCTTATTTCTGAGCCCTAGTGTTGCGTGTGCTGCTTCTCTCCCTCTGTTTTATCGCGAAGAATCTTTGAGATAAGTGCTGCAATTCTGATTTTCAAATTTCTGTTTGTGTTCTCCAGTTTCTATCACAAAGTTATTGTGAAATATTGCAAAAATACTGCGTGGAAGTAGCAATCTCTGTTCTTTCTCTCCCTCTCTCAGTCCGTTTTGATTCCCAGAAGAAATCTGTTGCTGCTCCTCGTCAGGTGAATCTATTAGATGCTGTTTTTCTCTGTTATCTATGAAATTCGAAATCTATCTTGGTGATTATCTGCTGTGAATCAAAGATCTAGGCTCCGTTTCCAACAACTGTGATTCTTTTTAGGGTTTCAAAGCTGAATACAGATCCATTTTAGGGTTTTTGGTCCGGTTTCAGAAGGGCTGGCTTTTCGATACGCTAGTGCAGCCAACTGCCATGTATGCAGCGCCTTTTTGGGGATGTGATCTCCCGAAGGCAGAGTGGAGGAAATTTGAGCGGCTACAGGTGATCATGGGGTCCAGGATGATTCGGTGTAAGCCCTCAAACCCACATGAGATAGTACAAGCAGAGTTCGCCATGACACCTCTCCAGGTTGATGCCATCTTTCAGACTGACTTTCATCCACAGAGTTTGGGACTCACCTCACTGGAGACCCCAAGGCTGGCCCTAGAGTCATCCAAACGACTAGTAGAGGGCGGGGCAGACACATGGTATGCACGTATATCCACCTGGCTTGCCATGTATCCAGATGGACAGGCTTCCTCCTTCTCAATACAGCATGGGCGTGCCTCCTAAGTCCGATCCCACAAGATGAGATCAACCATATCATACGGTTAGATCTCCTCCAGCTCCACACATCTCGGTGTTAGGGAGGGGACCAAGGGCTCTATCTAATGGAGATGCGCCGGCGTAGGGAGACACTCCTGCGACGAATCAGAGAGCAGCACGAGGCAGCTAGACCGTAGGACATGGAGGCTGACTGGGCAGAGCGACGCGTCACAGACTTCTATACATATGAGTGGACTCCACGGCACAGTGGCGTAAAGGAGGAGGAGCTAGCTGAGATGAGGGCGGCCTGGATCCGTAGAGAGAGCCGACACGATGCCACTGAGAGAGGGACACAGAGATCACGTGTGAGACAGAGAGTGACCAAAGCACATTCTATTGAGGTCTGACCTATCACAGCTTTCCTCAGGGGGGACCGACAGAGACGAGGGGTGACCTTAGACATCGCCTAGAGAGTTTAAAGATCGAGGAGACCGCCCCCCGCCACAACATGGGATGGCTCGACAGACAAATATAATTTCATAGCTCACCAAAGAGCCATCACTGTGCCGGGCTTCGGTTTCTGAGTCCCAGCTCCGAGATCAACCTGATTCAGCTTGTGCTTGACTAGTTATGGTTATGGTTATGATTATGATTATGATTATGATTTTGCTAGCATAGATTAGTACTCAGCAAGGGCCCTAGCCTCTTACGGACGTTAATCTCCCTCTCTCTCTCTCTCTCTCTCTCTCTCTCTCTCTCTCTCTCTCTCTCTCTCGTGATGGAAAAGTGATTATCCAAGAAAGAGCTGACAAAGGGGATAAGGGAGAAGGGGAACTATGACGGTGTCAGATCCGGGAGGGGAGTGCACAAAACAAGCTGAGTATGGCTGTATGGAACTGTAATGCTACCCTTTGGTCTGACCCAAGTGGCTTCTCGGAGACACACAGACAAAGACATCATCTTCTACACTAAGACACATGAGAGCCCGAAGAGAGGGCTGCCCACAGTGACATAGGAGAGAGCTGAGGAGAGAGTGTGGAGTACAAGGCTCTCGAGGCATAGCTGTCCTTTTCAAGACACTTGAAACCACTCATATATGCGGTACAAAGAGAGGAACATGCACGTCATATGTGGATACGAGTCCAGCTGCTAGATGCCCGACCAATCTTCATTGCAATATGCTACTTCCCTCCACACACGTCATCATATGCTCATGATGTCACTACAAAGAAACACAGCCCTTATGAAACGATACATGATGATATCATAGAGTTCAGACAAGGAGACACCCTCCTTCTAGGGGATTTCAATGCAAGGACAAGGGATAGGCAAGTGGGCTTACTTGACTTCACATATGAGAGAGACCCCCACATGATGCCGGAGTTAGATGCAGCAGAGCTTGGGATTCAGAGACATTCTCACATGACAGCATACGGGCGACACCTACTTGAGCTAGGAGCTGTTCACGATCTCATCATCTGCAATGGCCTTCACAAATGGCCATCATCTGGGGGATTCACATGTTTCCCACATGGAGGTAGGACTAGCACAGTGGTCTACCTACTGGGCCCATTGGCTTTTATCTCACGGATCATGACCTCACTATACCCCCCCCCACTCATAGCCGACCACTCATATCTGACCTTCAGTGTTCTTGCTACTACGCCACTCACAGGGAGAGTTCATACCGCAGCCCGTACCCAGATCCACTTTGACCATGCCCTTGATCAAGTGTATGTGTGTCACTTAACCAAAGAGCTTCCCGCCCCACTAGAAAGTGATTTAGACCTCACCCACGCTTCAGCCACCCTTGTCACAGTGATACAGGATGCTGCCACCAGATCCTTTCCTACGACCCCATCTACACGGGTACGAGATGGGAAGATGCCCCAAAACCCCTGGTTTGGTGATGTGTGCAGAGAGATGCGAGCCCACCTCACACGAGAGCAAGCCTTGGGTCAGTTAACGTCATATGAGGCACAGCGGATCTTTCAACAGCTGACACACCACAAGAGACGAGCCTTCCTCACACAGGATGGATGAGATCATCAGATCATTTCGAGGAGGAGACCCAACCACTGGATGGGGACTTCTTTCGGAGGGGAAGCCACCCATCCCCATTTACTCATCCAAGAGTATGTCACACTTATGCATGCTCCCTATATGATGTCCCGAGGCAGACATGCTAGACATGTCCTCTATGCCCAAGCCCACTACCTGCCATCTATTCACTACGCAGAATGTGCGGGCTGCACTTCGCCAGCTCCACAACCGGAAAGCGTAGGATCATGAGGGCCTACAAACAGAGCATTTCCCACATGGGCAGGAGGTTCTAGCCCTAATTCTTGCACAGATGTTTAACCTTACAGTTTGTCACGGCTTCCCACTAGCATGAATCACCACCACTATCGTACCGATACACAAAGCAAGAGACCTCATGGACAATGGGAACTATCGCACCCTCACGATTGGCCGCATTGGCCAAGATCTATGGATTGGTACTAGAGAGGGAGATCGGCAATCATACAGAGGCACGGGGGCAGGGGGCCAACAAGTACTAGGGTAGGCAAGATTCACGAGGCAACACTCTACTCTAGACCACATTTTCACTCTGAGGGCTGTCATTGAGGAGGCGAGGTCCAAACGTCAGAAAAAGTCTACACATGTTTCGTAGAATTTCGAAAGGCTTTCGAAACAGTCCCACGATCCCGTATGATCAGGAGACTAGAGGAGATGCAAATTTCAGATGCTTATATGAGTCAGCCAGAGATAGGGTCCGTGCTCCAGGCAGTCTATCGGATTGAGGTGAAGCAGGGCTACCCTCTTTCATCGACTCTCTTTGGACTCTACATCGATGAGATCACATCCTTCATAGATTGCCTAGGGGGCGAGGGTTCATTACTGAGGTCCGACCTATCACAACTTTCCTCAAGGAGGACCGACAGAGATGAGCGGTCACTCTGGACATAGCTCAAAGAGCTCAAAGAGCGAGGAGACCACGTTCCCTACCGCAGCGCGAGACAGCTCGCAGCAGCCCACCAGAGATGCGTCACTGTACCAAGCTTCGGTTTCTGATTCTGTCTCTGAGTCCCAGCGCCGAGACTGACTTGTTTTTTTTTTCTATGCCGACCTACACATCACTAGAGAGTGGATATGGGGTCACATTGAGGCAGCCATCAAGGAGGTTGATGAAGAGAATGTGGTGCAAGTCGTCACCAACAATGGCTCCAACTGCAGGAGAATGGAAAGTCTCCTTGAGGAGAAGTACCAAAGATTGTATGGACTCCTTGTGCTTCACACTCCCTCGACTTGATGATGGAGGATATTGGAAAGTTGCCTTGGGTGTCTGTTGTGGTCGAAAAAGCAATGTAGTTAGTGGCTTACATCACTCGTAAGCCACATGCACTAGGCCAATTTAGAAGGGAGTGCAAAGTGGGAGCTTGTGAAACCCTCCAAGACGCGCTTTGGCTATATTGTCCTCGTGCTTAGCAGGTATGTAATTCTCTCTTGAAAATTATAACCTGGCTCTAAAATTTGTTTGTAATTATCTCTTGAAATTTCTTCTTCACCAAGGGCTCACAAACGGGTTAATTTTCATAGGCTGGTTAAGACCAAAGAGAGCCTTAGTCGAATGATGACCAGTTCATATTGGTTGGATTGGAATGATTCGAGGTTGCCTGCTAGACAGAATGTAGAGGGGATTGTCTTCGACAATCAGTTTTGGCAAGAAGCGTTAGAATGGGCAAACTAGGATAGGGTCCTAAGCTTACATGTCAAGATGCATGGAGTTTTTATGGGAATCTTTGACTGTGGAGGCATGGCCTTCTGCTATGATTTCACCTTGTTTTGTAAAGGATTCTCCTCAAGGAATATCGCATGATTATTGCTCGGCTGCCTCTCATCCATTGATGCTATATCTATGGTTAGTTGCCAGGGTAATGCGTGAGAGCGATTGTTCGATTCCTTGATTCTATTTGTAAGCTTTCTTTCATGTTCTAGTTTGTAAGATCCTCCAACAAGCCTAGTCGGGATGAGGAGGATCCTTGATGGCTTCTACTTGTAGTATTCTGTACATGCAGTAATAGAATAAAAGTAGTTTATTTCGTTTTAATTTCGGTGTCTCTTTCTCAAGCTATATTGTATGTGTGTGTGAGGTGAATTCAACAGTTGGTATCAGAGTAGGTCATCTGATGGCGTGAGAATTCATTGTCTGCATGCGAGCTCTGTAGAATAAAAATTTCATGCGCAATGGAGACCAAGTCAGAAGCTATGCAGTTGGTGATGTTTACTGGCAGCAACTTCCTTGCATGGCAACTGTCAGTGCCACTTTACCTCATGGAAAAAGGGTTGTGGTCAATTGTTTCAGGAGCTTGTGAAAAGGATTCGGATAACTTTGTAGAGTGGGAGATCTGCAATGAAAAAGCTCTTAGAGCTTTGGGCACCAGGTACAACCAGCATCTCGACTTAACCTCCAGTGCTGCAAATAATTGGTTGGCAATTGAAGCTTTGTTCGGTGCCCATCTCAAAAACTCAAAGGTGATATTGAAGCAAGCATTCTTCAGTCTGAAAATAGACGAAACGGTTTCTTTGGGAGAGCATCTGAATAAGATGCGATCAATTTCTTGACTTGAAAGTTAAGGTAGATGATGATGATATCAAAGCAATACTCTTAACAAGTCTGCCACCAGCATATGACAGAATTGCAAAAATTTGATGTGTGAATAGTGAGCTGTCCCTGCCACAAATGATTGCAACTCTCTTGGACAATGAGCGAAGACAAAAATTGGATGGAAGCTTCGAAATGGATCGGGCCTATGTGTAGAAGGTATCTCTCGGGAAGAGTAAGGTGGCAAAGAAGGACCTAACATGTGCATATTGTGAAAAGCCAAGACATCGTGAAGAATACTGCTATAAGAAATGAGAAGATACAAAGAAGAAGAACAAGGCGGTGGAAAAGACCAAAGATACAGCACTTGCAATAGAGACTCACAAAGATGTTGCAAGTGTGTGTGAAGTTGAAGGTGTCGACTTTGACGATTATGCATTCGAGGTTTGCAGCTAGGTCTTGAATAAAAGCATTGTAATGCCGAAAATACCCCGTAGGGTTGAGGCTCAGTCTGTTGTTGTTTTCTATGTCAGTCTAGGTCTTATAGTGTTGAATAATAAACTTAGTTGTCTTTTCAAAGTCTGATCAACTGTGAGCATTTCGAGCAAGATACATTTTGTGTTTTCACTTTTGTTTTGTGGAAACGTTTGGTGCTTGCTCGATTGGATTCTATGTCGACTTGGAGGCAAACTCTTGCTGTGAGATTTGCAAATTTGTTGGCAGCAAAATTCGTACATCACTGGTTATCTTTTGGAGTCCCCCATCCTTCGTTTGAGGGGGGTGTTAGAATGGGCAAACTAGGATAGGGTCCTAAGCTTACGTGTCAAGATGCATGGAGTTTTTATGGGAATCTTCAACTGTGGAGGCATGGCCTTGTCCTATGATTTCGCCTTGTTTTGTGGAGGATTCTCCTCAGAGAATATCGCCATGATTATTGCTCGGCTGCCTCTCATCCATTAACGCTATATCTATGGTTGGTTGCCAGGGTAATGCATGAGATCGATTGTTCGATTCCTTGATTCTGCTTGTAAGCTTTCTTTCATGTTCTAGTTTGTAAGATCCTCCAACAAGCCTGGTCGGGATGAGGAGGTTCCTTGATACTTGTATTCTCTACATGCAGTAATAGAATAGAAATAATTTATTTCGTTTCAATTTCGGTCTCTTTATCAAGCTATATTGTATGTGTGTAAGGTGAATTCAACACGGAGCCCTTTCCATTCAATTGTCCATAGAGCCCTTGTACTTTGTGCTTCGATTGTTCAACCACGAGGGTTGTACTATGGGCCAACTTTATGAGTTCATGTTGAAGCTTCGAAAAGCCACAGAGGATTGCCCTATCCTCGAGCAAAGGAGTTAAATACTAAAAATACAAGTCTTGTAACTTGCCCTTAATACTCACTTCTATGTCATATTTTCTCTAACATCTTAGCTCAAAGTTCTAACTTGATTTCTTTTGGTAAACAACACTTTTTCAGAAAAGATGATATATTAGCGATTTGGAGGAAGAGATGAGATTGGTTTCATAGGCCAATCCACACTATCGCACATATGCTCCATCCCTTGTGGAAGGAGCCTACTAAATGGAATGATCACGTGCTTGTGAGCAGATGGACCTAGTACTTGGAAAAGTATGCAAACCATGGGTCTAGAATAGGTGAGCCTTGAGATGATTTGAGAATCTAGATTCAAGATTGGCAATTTAGCTGCTAGCTGCTAGCATGCCACATGGCTTGCAAGTTTATATGATTATTTATCTAATTATTTTTGTATTGCAAACTGCAATAGAATTGAAGAGGATATAGTGGAGTTCCGCAATGACATTGGTCATTTCTCCCGTGCAATTGCCAAGGAAAGAGACAACAAGCTGTTGGCTCTTACTTGGTGGGAGAAATTTGGGATTCTAAATCCCTCATTGTAGACCCTAGCTATTCACATCCTCTCACAAGATTGCACATCAGGTCCAGCTGAGAGGATATGGAGTATATGTGCAAACATACACACCAGGAAGAGAAACAAGTAAGTTGTATAAATGGATGCTCAAGTATGTATGGGTGTGTGGATTTGTATGTGTGAGAGCATATTTTTATACTATGGTCTACACCCACTTTGGGCACTGATGAGTCAATGGGGATGTCATAGTAGCTAGTCCCTACTATGCGTGATGGAGTTTATGGTTTTCAACCTTATGAGTGACTATCATGAGATTGAAACTGCACTATGTTGTGTTTTTACAAGATGAGTTTGAAAATGTTCCTGGATTCATCTAGGTATATAAATATCTTTTCGCAAAAAATTCCATTTTGCAACTTGTACAAGTACTAGGTCGAGAGAGGTCATTAGTCTGTTGTTTAATCCCCACCTATCTGCAGCGGGAACCTACATACGGATAAATGGTGAATGTCTCAGTGCAATGTCATACCATTAAAGTAACGATTCTCTAGGATTAGGGTTACATTTTAGAGTCATGTCTCCTTCATAAGAAAGGCCTAAGCTCACGTTTTTAGGGTACTTGTAATCATTTCAAACGACCCCTCTCTTGTGTGAGAGCTCCCCCTTGACTCAGACCTTCAACAATACAGCTATCCATGGTTTTGTGAGCTTCCATCACTCAGTAAAATTCCAACATGGTATTCCTATCCATGCTTCCAGCATCACATTGCAAGAGATAGATCGGACAAAGCCACTGCTTGTGTAGAATCTAGTATCCTATGGCTGAAGCATCATTGTGGCGCTGATTTGGAGAGGCTTGTCTTGTTTGAGGAGGCTGTAATCAAATCCTGGCAATTTGGAAAAACCGGGAGGTGTCAATTTCAGTTAGTGTAAAAAAAATTTCATCAAACTTCTATGTTGTTTGAGCATCAAGTGGAGGCCACCTCAATTTCGCTCATTCGCAGACTTTTATTCATTGATATTTGCCTTTGAACGAATCCCAAGGCAGCTATGCAATGTATGAACAGGGCCTTTTATTTCTTGCATTCACTGCACGCATGTGAAGGTTAAACCATTTTCCACTTATATCCCTGGATCTTTTATAGCTTACTGTCATCCAGATTCCAGAGCATACAGCCCCACATGTGACGTAAACAAAAATTAAGGCTACGTAGAAAGTTTTCGCGGTATATTTCAGCATCCTTTGTAGTTTCTCAACCCCACCTGTCAACAAGCGCACTCTTCCAAGACAGCCCACTAGCTTTCTGTGATTTTCTGAACCCCAACTTTTGCTAAAACCACAAGAAAACTATTTTTTGGATTCCACACTCTAGAAGATAGGCACAAGTCAGGTCTGAACATATTACTGCTTTTGGTTTGCCTTTCAAAACTAGAGGCATCAAGCAAGAGTCCAATGTCTCATAGTTAAGGTCATATCCCCCTGTATAAAAGAGTAGCACTATTTGATTCTCTCATGGTTTTGTCAAAGAAGGTGAAGGACAAGATCCCTGTCTTCATCTTCACTCCAGTAGAATCCCTTACCTTTCAAGCCAAGGGGTGTGTGGTATTATTTCCTACTACGTTATGTGCCAAGAATTGTGCAACAAGTAGGCTGAGTTGACTCATGAGCTTGATGTTCCATGCCATGCTTGCAGAAAACATCAATTAAGTGCAGGATCGTTGATATTAACCAGAAGTTGGATCCACTGGTTAGGCTTTAATGTAGAGTTGCTAGGATCACAGATTGAATCGAAATTCGCATTCCTTGGGTGCTTTCTAAATGGTTGTCACAACCTTACAGTGATGATTAAATGTTTATAGGGTTAAGCCTCCCTCACAAATGGCTTATAATCAGGTCTTCTGAGTTGCCCAAGCCCTCTTCATTGCCATAGTAAGCTTTCAGATTGCTATTACGTTTAAAAAAGCCCTGGTCAGTATGCCCAATTTGCATCGGTGTGCATCGTATTTTGTAAATGTAGGTTTCACACCATATAACGTATCTACTGGCCTTACCAATTGGTGGTGGTTGTGAGGTCCCCCAGATACTTAGCATGCTATGTTTTACTTTTGCGGCATTCATATAGGCTTGTAGATCCTCGCAAGGACATTTATGCACCATGCATGGACATTCCAGAGAGTTCCATTCTAGGTGTCTGATCTAGAAGCACCTCAAAGGTTCCCCTATACTGGCTCTATAAGTCCAGAGTCGGACATCCTTCGCATAAGTCTATCAGTCTCACTGTCGTATTCGCTATCCTCTGTTTTACTATGGTTGTAAATCGCACATGTTTTAAGCAACATAGATATGCAGGTCTCATCACAGCTTTATGTTGAGATGTTGCGTTCGCATGGAATCTCAATTTCCTTCACCGTTAATCTCAAATCTTCTTCCTTGACCACTCCAGCATTCTCTCACGACAGCTATGTGTGTTGTAATGTTGCTTTCACATCAAGTCTCTCTCTCTCTCTCTCTCTCTCTCTCTCTCTCTCTCTGCTGTGCTCTATAAAATCAAAAGAAACAGAAAGCTTTCCTGCACAGTGCACAGCCAACTTCAGCTTTTGGGTCTTGCGAGTAAGTTTTAAAGTACAGATTGATAAATTGGCCATATGCTTCTTCTGCCACCTGCTGAATGAGAAAGAGCCTAGAAATCTTGCACTGGTTACTCTCTTCGCAGAAGTAATACATATTCAATAGATTCAATTCCAACCTAAGTAATGAAAACTCAAACAATGCGTTGACTTTCTTGACTTCAGCAGAGAAAAACGGGAGAAAATAGAGCGGCAGGGTTCGTCTGATTTGGAGTTCTTATATGTTTGGAGGTATAGATGATGAAAAGCGTTCGGGATGTCAAATGTGGTTATAATCATCACCCCAAAGTGACGAGCACTTGGACAGCCAGAAGCTAAGCACCAAAAACTCACTAAGTCACCTCTCTTGACTTGTACCTGTCTGATTTGATCTAGAATGGAGGCCGGATGTTACAACTAGATATGGACATTGCAGCATTGGAAGAAGAAGACCCACTTGGATTAAGTTGTGGTCGCGAAGGTGAGCAACGATCAAAGCATTGACATGGCGCTGCAGCTGACCATCACGCAACACTTGTTCCACAGACATTCTCTCAAACAGCTGAAGCTTCAACACGAGTCTCGCACAACGAGAGAAAATCTTACACAGAGAGAGAGAGAGAGAGAGAGAGAGAGAAGTTTCCTAAAGTTTTGATGCTAAGGTTTTCAAACTTTCAAAAACACTCTTCCCTAGAGGATGTGCCTCCAAGGGCCTGTTTCCATGCGCACCCAGGTGCTTGAAAACGTCAGGCAGATCGGTGGCCAAACGAGCCTCTCCTTTTGACCAAGGGCTGCATTGGTCAGTAGTGGCCAGCCTGTCGTTTTCATGCACCTGGGTGTGCGCACCTTGGCAACATAGAAACAGGCTCCAAGACTTTCGCCTAGTGGTGGCTTCCAATCCCAAGGTCATCGGTTCGGGCCACTAGGTGGTTGGGTGTGTGTGTGTTGTATGCGCAAAGCCTAGTGGTTTCGGCATTGGGCTTCCAATCCCGACGTCATGGTTTCAAATCTTAGAGGCCCGAGCCTAGTGTCCTAGTATGTGGTTGGCGGGGGGGGGGGTGTGAGTTAACCACATTTGTGGACCTTGTGCCCCTCATCTAGGGCGGGTGCCCCTCGATAGGACCATGCGTGGGTGGGTGGGTGTTTTTTTTTTGCCTTTTTTAGAGGGTGTCATGCTTGCACATGGTGCATTGAATGGATCTAGGCGTGACTTTATAAATACCCTAATTCTTCCTTATCCTTACTCTCAACAAATAATGGCTTAGACGGTTAGGCATTCACCAATTGCCCTCACTCGTATCCCTTGAGATACCTACCTAGTGCCCAAGTAGATGTGCCTCTAGAAGTTGGTCATGAGTATCTGAGTGCGGAAAGGGGGAAAAATAAAATCTCAACAAATTATTTCATACATATAATTCAACCTAATAAGAAAAGTAATTGAAAGGACCAGTATTTTTTAGAAATTCAATTTATGTCTTAGGTGAAATGATGGCATACCCAATCAAGGGGATAGCTCTAAAATTTCTTACAAGTTCTTACAAAGGGGAGACTTGAACTCATGACATCCATTACCCACTCGTAATGGTTTACCCATAATTGAGTCCCAAGAATATCAAAGAGGGTGAGAGGAGAGAGTGTGTGTTCATTATGCTTGCAGAAGTGGTTGAATGCACCAATATGTTGGGGCAAGGGTTCACCACACGTACAAACCAATGAATGCGATTGTGAATGGGTGAGGTTTTCCTTGGAAAGATAATTGCTTTCTTTTGGCAAGATTGTAGTCCATAGCACCTATACCTAGCCTTTTTGGGTAAAAGGGACCACAGCCAAGACAAGAATCTAAGAGTGGGAGAGGGTGAGAAAGTTTCATTATTCTTGTAGTGGACTACTCGAATATCTTGCATATTGGGGTAAGGGTTTACCGTAACACTATGCTCTTCTACTAGCCTAGTTGTGCTTTATGTCATTTGGGAGCTCATCTCCTTGGCTCATCTAACTTTGCACACATGCACTTGGATCTTTGTGTGTTGGTCTTTTTGAGCTCCACTTTGTGAGTTTTCTATCAATCGAGATCGTATGCTTAGTACAAAATGATTGAGAGATTCATAAGTGTTTTTCATTCGACAAGATTGCAACCATCGTTCACGTACCTAGCGTTCTAAGGTAAGGTGGACCATAATTAAGTTATGAGAGGATGAGATCGAGAACATGAGAGAGTGAACCTTCATTGTGCTTGCAAAAATGGTCAATATCCTATGTATTGGGGTATGGTCTACCACAAGTACAAGCTCATTATTTGATTGTGAACATGGAGTAGTGGGTGAGTTTGCCATGCCTTTTCGTACCTTTTTGAAGAATGACATATGTTTCTTTTGGTTGGTTTGATGCAACATGTACACTATTATATGGTGTATGTTTAAGGTGCTAGCAATATATTGAGAGGTTGGATTGTAACTTGTGAGTGCTCATTGTGAGTTTGTATGTGTGTGCGTGTGCATGTGTGCATTTGCATCTACCTTGGAACTTCATCTCGTGCAAATTTTCATGGACCAGACAACGCAGAGCGAGTTTTTTTTCCTAATGTTTGTGTTTAGCCAAGTGAAATATTTCATTGAATTTGATCTTTTTAAATGTTTAATATTGTGCAAATGCTTATGTTTGATTCTATCAATTCAATTTTCTAGTGTAATATCATGCTTCATTGGGTTAAAAATTGCACAATGCTTAAGTTGAATGTCATTTTTATGTTTATTTTTTTTGGGTAGAATGAATGTCATTTTTAAATATTGCAGCTGTGTAATATAAATTTTAAATATTGAATGAGGCAAAATATGTTATATTTGTTTGAATGTTTCTTTATGTGATGGATGGCATATACATGGATGCAATTGCGTTATAATTGAATGTGTAAATATTGCAGTTGTGTAATGTCATATGTAAATATTACAATGATGCAAATGTGTAATGTTTATTAGAATGTTTCTTTCTATGATGAATGCATGGCATATGTATGGATGCAATTGCAATATAATTGAATGTTATAATGTATGCAAATATATGAATAATACATCATGCCTAATTAAATGATGTGTTATGCCTCAATAAATGATTCATGGATGCAAATGAGTGAAGTCAATATTCTTGTGTCCCTTTCAATGACACATAGATGAAAATGATTTTGTGCATAGTTATTAATGATAGATATTGATTGATTCATAAGCCAATGTATATATAGCATATGTTTAAAGCTTCTAATTACAATTACATGTCATACACTAATGGCCATCTAGATATAAATCCCCAGCCATATACATTCATATGCCGGAGAGTAATGGACATTTGGATTCTTGTACTCAAGACCCAAAACCACATGTGACTTATTAGCATCCTTAGGGATTATTGGTGTTAGTGTGGCCATAACTAGCAGTGGAAATTCATCTACAATGGTGGTAATAAGCCAACTATTAGGGGTAGTCATCTTTTCACATGTGGTAATTGGCCTTGTATTTTTTTCCCCAGAGAAAAGAAACTTCTATTAATGAAACCCCATGGTAACCCTATAGATGGAGGAAGAAGACGTGCATTATCCTATGTTGCTAGGTAGACCTTGGTTTAGGGTAACCCGAGTGAAACAGGATTGGGGATCCTTGATGATCACCATACGGAATGGGAAAAAGAAGCTGAAAATGCAAATGATTTTGAGTACAACGACCCTTCATCGCCCAAGGGAAGGTATCCCCTTTGATGAGGAGCCTTTTTAGAGTCTGGCAATGGCTCTCCAGTAGACTCATTCGGTCCATCCCTTCATGCCGGGAGAAGTTTGAGCATCAACCACTTATCTGGCATCCAAAGGTCCGAGATACGCAGGGATGCATGTTAGGACAGAGGACACATATTGGTTGGGCATAATGGCTCAACGAGGCCAATCAAAGCCTGGAGACAACTTCCTCATGAGGTGCCAGCCAGGACACATGCCTTCTCTCATCTGAGAGGGGTAAGCACCAGGATGACAAAGATCGAGGAAGTGCCACCGACCTCTTGGTGGGAGGGCATGTGTCCGCTCTGGACTCCACATTGCTAGGACGGTCAGTTATTGAGGACATGATTACCCCTTAGGGTCCGCTTCTACATGAACATTCTTCTCTCTTTCTACCGTTGTTACCATAGGGTGGGACCAGGTGGCCTTTTATAGGCAGAGTTAAAGAGCGATGGCAAGAATGTATGTGACTTGTGGGGTCGAAGTGGCTACTGATCAGAGTAGAAGGCCGACTAGGCAAGGCCTGGCACATTGACCTGGACACAGTTCTCCCGAGACCGTAGGGAGTAGTGTGGTACCTTTGGCTTTGGGAGGGTTGACCTCTTCGTGATTTGCACTGGGACCTAGAGGAATGGTTCTAGCTGGTGCGGTGGGTAGGAGACTGGGACAGAGTAGAGGAGGTGCCCTTGTTCTCTTACACGACTCACATCGATCTTCAGATCTAGTTAGAGGCTGCAAATTGGACCCCATGGAGGGACCGACACTGGGTGGAGTAGGAGGTTTCCAAGGAGGTCATCTCATGACTCTGGCCTCGTCCTGAGATCACAAAAAATCTCCTACGTTTTTGGTTGATGGCTCATGAAGGATTGCCCATTGGCCCTTGGCTAGAGTAGATGCGAGTCTATGGAAAATGCCTTGTTGCATAGAGGGCGTGCTGGAAATGATTCCCCATGGCCCGTGGGGTTGTGTAGCTGGTCAGAGGATTTGGCCTGTGTCTATTCGGATAGTGGCCAGCACACAGCAGATGCAGAGAGACTCCCTTGGGCGATGGTAGCATGGCTCACAAAGGGTGGGCACACTTTTTCCATCGGCCCAGTGTCCCCCTAGTGTTGCCAGCTTATAGGATCCATGGCTAGCAGATCTCTCGGTATAGATGCCTATGATCCAGTACTGCCTTCCTGCTCACACCCCTCTGTCTCACCAAAGGATAGTGTGTGGGAGACATCATTACCATTTGAAACGTTTAAGTTGCTAGTTGCAGTCAAGTGATGGGGGGATAGATGACGACTCCAACGGCCACCTTAGTGGCCATTTGGCAGGATATCATCTTCATGCTATGTGCTACCTGGAAGCGTGACACTTCAGGATCAAGAAGGATCGGTCAAAAGGTGGGACCACTCCTGCAAGGCTTGACCTGGAGGGTATTTTTACACTTTCTCTGCGGGTGATATCCGCTTATTTTTAAGGCAACCAGGTAGTGAGCCGGTGCCCTAGGAAGAGGCTGTTTGCTTTCTTAACATCCTTTTTTATTGTATTTACCATCTTCAGCCCCTTTATGGAATTCCTAAGGTTGGAACGCTAGGTAGGGACACATTAGATCCACCACCAACCTTTTCCTAACTTCAAGAACCATTCATAAGATGCGCTCCACTGGGATATTTGATTCCTCCTTCTTGAGGGCCGTCAACAATCCTTTGGAAAAGTTCTCCAATCCATCGAAACTATAGGACTTACTTCTGTATCTTTCTCTAGCTTTGAGATGGCTCTGAGAGAAGAGAATCTGACTTCCCATTCTGGCATGATTGAATGTTGCTACACTTGTTGTTGAACATCATCTTGCGTTCTCTCAATTCATTCATCCAGACCTCTTCATGGTCCTTCCACTTCATCGGTGCTTCTCCTTCTTTGGTTGCACTTCCTTTGCAAGTTCTCAAATTGGACCCTTTGATCATGTTACCATGTACACATTGATCTTTTCCTATTCGAGCTATGGCAATCTGCTGTGCTTTGTGCATGTCAAGCAGTCGCATTGCTACTACTCATAGACATGGGCTGTGGATTTGGTTCGGCATATGGTTGTATCTCGCCAATCTTTGATACGTGCTGCATTTGTTTGTGTCGATGGTTGTTCTTGTGGAGGCGGACCCCATGGTGGCTTGATGCGTGATCTCCAATCCTCTCTCTATTCTATGTTTGCACCATAGTGGCCCTATTTGTGTCTGTTCTCCAAACAATACTTGCAGTCTTTGTCCATAATCGGGAATCCAGGCCCTATCTGTGTGTGTTCTCTAAACAGACACCATAGTGAGGAATCCACGCATTATGTTTGCACCATAGTGAGCAATCTGGGCCCTATCTATGTCTGTTCTCCAAATAATACTTGCAATTTTGGTCTATTTTGGCATTTTATTGACTTCAGGTCACTTGCGGGTTCCAATTTCCCCTTTGGTTCTAGTTGCTTCTCTTATTCCAATTATTTCTTTGCTGGACCTGGGCTACATTCTATGCGACCTGGGCTACATTCTATGCCGTGTTGGGTTAGTGGCCACTTGATTCATGCCGGTTGGTAGTGGGCCACGTACTTGATGTATTGGATTCATTCGAGTGTTTGCGTTACTAGCAGACCCTAGTTGGGCGATTCTGCTTACAAATCTCACATATCATTTGAGCTGCTGACTTATTGCTTCTAAACCCTTCATTTTCTCTTCTTTTTGGAATTATTATCCTCGTCATCAGAATAAATTTCTAAATCCTCGCTTTTGGATTCTGTATCATCATCCATATCGCTACCAAAATTCATCTGTGTTAGAATCAGATACACCGTCTGAGTCATTACCCTTGGATCAACTTTTGAATGATCCGCATCTCAATTCCACTCGTTTAGCTACTCTATCAAATCATTGAAGTCATTAGCACCTCGAATTTCCAATTTGCTTACTACGCTACATATCTCTTGTCTTGATGGACCCTTGCAAAAGTATTCTGCCAATGTCTCACTTGTGGGTCTTTCCACGACATCCAACTTGCATTGAGATTCCAAAATTCTTGTGTGTAATCTTTCACCATCAATTTTTTCTGATGGAGTTCTTGCAACTTTTTGTGGATGTCATTTGGTGTTTTATATTTATGGAATCTATGATGAAAAGCTATCTTCAACCCCTCATAATCCATGAACTATGCTACACCATACGGGTTAAATCAACTCATAGCCTTGATCCTCAAGGTACTTGCAAACTAATGTAGCTTTTCCGGATCCCCACACATCATGTTGAAGCCACTTTCGTGCCATCAGGTCTTAAATTGTGCTACGTGGCTATCCAGATCATCCTTCTTTTGACTCTTTAAGTTAGCAAACTTGCACTTCAAACTTGCTACATTTGGATTCATTGGGTTGGCTAGCAGAATCTGTGGTGCTGATGGTGCTGGCACTTGCGGTACTCATGGAACTTGTGGCACTGTTGGCAGTGGTGGCACTTGTGGGACTGATGGCACTGCTTGCACTTGTGGCACTGCTAGCACTTGTGGCACTTGCAATGTTGACTGGATGATTGGATTAACTCATATTTTTGGATTTATATAGACTTCTGTATTCATGAAGCAACCGGTTTTTCTCAACTTACCGGGATTATTGGATCTACAAGATTTAGAAATGTTGGTGAAAAGAACCGGCTTACTGATCTCTTTGTTTGTCTGGATTGAAAAAGTTCACAATATTCAATGCTCCGAAAGTGAACTACTGCAATGGGTTCAAATGATTCCTCCACAGAACTATGCATGTTATCCTTTATCTTTCAGCGATAACATTTCTTGCTTTGGCCACTATGGTCTCGGAGTTGTTGGCAAGGTAGACAAACAGCGGGATCGCTAGTGTTTTGGGGTCCATTTGGAACCTGCAAAAGTATTCCAGACTATTATCATTGATGGCCCCCACCATTAAATTGAGTACTTTGATACTTAAGTTGCATGTCCACATTCTGTAGTAAGAGGAAAGGATCTCAGATGTGGACTCGAGTAAGAAAGTGTAGGACAACTTAGAGGACTCAAGGGAGAAAGTCATAGAGAACTCAAACTCTATTACTAAGGATGGTAGCTCTACATTTAGAGAATCAAACACTAGTATCTCTACGTCAAAGAGCTCATGTCCAAAACTATGTACAAAGGAGAAAATTGATGAAAGATTGCGTACTACCATTAAGGTTCCGTTGGTCATAAGGAAGGCAGTGACAAGGGAGAAAGCCAAACTATTGCAGTGGAAGGAAAAGGGCTGGTAGTGGAGGTTGAAATGAGCATGAAACCTCAAAAGGATGTTATTTTGAAGGAACAAGGAAGTGGAGTACTTAAGGATGTAGTACCATCAAGTAAAATAGATGTACTACTAGGTAGTGAGGAGCTTGCATCAGATACCTCGCATACTGATCCACATTACAATGTACTACTAGAAAGTGATGAGCCTATACTTGAAACCTCCCAGACTAGTCTAGAGTAGCCTATTAGTCAAAACCTTGATATTCAAGCCCCTAAGATGGCTAGCCAAGGTGATATTGCACTATCTCAAGAAGTGTAGCTTGACAAATATATCAGGATCTATTGGATACAGGCTATAGTGCTGAAGAAGCACAAAAGGAATATATTTTTGGCTTTCTCAACTGTGTATGAATATTTTTAAATAATTTGTTTTAATGATGTGTATGAATATTTTTGAATAGTTTATTTTAGTATTTTGATGATGGATATCAAGAACAAGATGGTCTTCATGTTAAAAATATCGTTTAGTGTCTTTCAATGTATTTTTGAACAATTTGTTTTCTTAATGACTAAATGGTGGCTAAGTGAAATAGTTTCTTTAGATTTTGTGCCCTTTGTGTAAACACCAAAAGGGCATACATGTGCTTCATCTTTGGGTGAATTAAAACACCAAATTGAAACGGGTTCATATGTACACAACCACTGTATGAGAACAATTACCTTCTCATTTGTCCAAGGATCGTGTCCAAGGATCGAAATCAATCTATGCAAGTAGATGTCTAAAGTTTGAAGTTATATTGCAATATTTGTTTTCAACGTGCATATGTACACCACCTCTCTCTGAGAACACCTATCTTTGTTGAGAGTTGTGGTGCCATGAGCACATAATTAGAGGCTAAGGTATGTGCAAAGGAAAGAATTAAAGTAGCCACCCTAGGATGTGGACTACATGATGGAGATGTGGATTGAGGATATCCACAAGGAGAGATGTGGATGAGAGTATCCCACATGGTTTGACTATTCTAAAGGCCCTCTCTATATAAGAAGCCTATCATGTATTGTTGAGAACACACATTGCAATAGATTGAGTATTGCCTACCTTGTGTCTCTCTCATGGAGTTTCTTCTATGGTTTGATCCTTTGTGATCTTTATGCTCATTGAGTGATAGATTAGACCAAGTATGATCCGCACTTTGTCATGGTATCAGAGCAAGTTAAGCTAAGCTAATCCTAGATTAGGTTTAGGTCATAGAGAGAGAGATCCAATACTCCTTAGGTAGTTAGAGATTTTCATTCATTGAGAGGTGCTTAATATCCTTGAGAGATTTCCATTCTTTCTCTTGAGTGTCTATGAGAGTTCTTGTGAGGTTCATTCTTCCTGAGTGGTCCTTTTTGCTCATTGAGAGAGAAACATATCTCTATTCTTCTTCTCCAAGAGAAAGAGAGAGAGATACTCTGAAGGCTACGACCTAGAGTCATGAGCTGCCACATGCAGCAACTACAAGCTTCATCGTGCCACCCCTTGACTCGGTTGGACACCTTGAGCAACGACTCAAATGAGAGCTCGACAATGCAAATAGCACTCAGCTCCAAAGGATGACTGAACAACAGGCTCCAATATGAGCTCCTGTGCAGTGTGGCTCCTCTCCATTTTCTGAAGCTGGAAGTAAGAATTATCTACGAGGATGCAATGCGGAAAGCTGGCTTCGAGAAAGCATAGAAACTACAGCTCTTTTATAACCCAGGACTTCATCTACGTCCACCCCCAGCGAGTCGATGACTCATCGTCTAGAAGCTTCTCCACCGTCCAATGGCGACCTTCAACCACTATTGACTATAGAAGCTAGAGTGAGTGAGGTAGCAACTGCACATCCGACCTGAGTATCCCGGGCGGCTCCAACGAGCAATCGGCTCCAGCCTCAACCTTATGCTCTAGAGAGCCATAGCTAGCTCCATCCAAACAGTGGCTCCAACAACGATGGCCCTCTCCTTCTCTGAGCACCGGCTCAGCCAACCAAAGCCCACGATGGCCATCAAACAAAGCAACGAGTTGACGAATTATCCCAGTGCACCACTCAACACAGCTATCCCCATAGAGCATAGAAGCATCCAACGGCCCTCACTCCGGCTTCACGCAAAAGCAAACGACTCAAACCGGCTCCCTACCCCCAACACTGTCCGACAGCCCATGTTGCATGATCGTCAACACCTCCCTACCCCCAACAGCCTGGCGGCGCCAAGACAAACGGCTCTTGAGAAGGCTTCAAGATCTCCTACAAGGTAGCTATGACACAGAAGGCTCTCCTACGCCAAGCACTAATGGACCTTTTTCACCAAGGAACCTATGACCAGCGTGCCATCTATGACTCTCACGACCAGAACACAGCAATCGTTTGGCCTCCTTGTGTAGCTGTTCACTTCACACATGGAGCCGACCGTGTAGAGAGATCAGGCTGCAAGCGATGAATCTCCATGAGCAACCCTCCACAAATCACTGCCTTCGTCCTTTGTTTTCTTTTCAAAGGTTTCTTCCTACGGTTCTCACTGCCTGACACATGGCAGATAGGAAGTAACCAAGGGTTGGTTGAGTCACGTCACCCTAGGTTTGGTCATTGGTCAAACAACCCACACTAAACCATGGTTAGGTTTAGGTTCAAGATTAGTTAAAAGTGCCATATAAGCATGCACAATCAACATGTGTCTTCTAAGCACACAGCCTCTTGCTAAGCACAGTTTGAAATCTACATGTGAATCCTTGTGCCACATCATTAAGGACCATTTCTCAATCAAAAATTCTACAAGCCGTAACTTCCAATCCAATAAGAATTTGCACACACTCCAAAAAGGAAAAATGATCGTCTTTTCGAGCTCTACGCGCTTGTCAAGTCAGAATCGTTGTTAGCAATTCGAAGTTGCCAATATTGAAAGTAGATATTGGTAAGACCTTTGCAAACAAATGACAAATCAAATCATGAATGCACACATCATTGTCATAAGCATGCCGAAGCACAAGTGCATGAGATGACCATAGCAAAAAGCATGGCATCCACACAGAAAGCATTAAGGCACATGGAAGAACAAAGCATCATGCATCAAGCTACATCGAGTAAAGATGCAAACACCATCGACATCAAGCATTGAAAAGTAATATCCTTTCCATCTTCAACCCAAATGTTTTGTAAATCAAGCCTGACCAAAACTTGAGAGTAGCTATGAAAGCACCCAGGGGAGGTATTGACATGTAAAAACCACACTTGACCACCTTAAGTAGAAATGCATGCACTAAGGGGAGGTGATGGATTTGTAACTCACATCTGACCACCTTCTTGCAGTAGCCAAAGGATTATGGCACCAAGGGGAGGTGTTGAGAGTTGTGGTGCCATGAGCACATAATTAGAGGCTAAGGTATGTGCAAAGGAAAGAATTAAAGTAGCCACCCTAGGATGTGGACTACATGATGTGGAGATGTGGATTGAGGATATCCACAAGGAGAGATGTGGATGAGAGGATCCCACATGGTTTGACTATTCTAAAGGCTCTCTCTATATAAGAAGCCTATCATGTATTGTTGAGAACACACATTGCAATAGATTGAGTATTGCCTACCTTGTGTCTCTCTCATGGAGTTTCTTTTATGGTTTGATCCTCTATGATCTTTATGCTCATTGATTGATAGATTCGATCCGCACTTCGTCAATCTTCTCATTTGTCTACAAAGAGAAATCACTCTATTCTAGTAGATGTCGAAAGTTTTAAGCAATATCGCAATACTTTTTTCAAATATATGGGAAAACACCATGGGGCTATGAAATTCACAAAAATTAGCCTTTTATTTAGTCCAGTTCTAAAATTGGACTTTGCTAAACTCTAAAAATTCTGAATACAATGTTTTGGTCTTTGCAATTTTCTAGTAGGAACATAAAGGATTGGTAAAGAGTCTGATGGCTCATCATACCCATCACTCTGACAAGAGAGGAGGGGAAGTATCAACAAGCATCTTCCCTATCCTCAAGATGACATAGTTGGATGGGGTAGATTATGTGATGAGGCTATTGTTGGAAATAATCTCTTGCTATTGCAAGATTTCAAGGAGAATGGGTAGGATTTCTCTCTTACCTTAGGTTCGAGGAAGAGGTTCCATTGGGATGACTTCAAATACTCTTATGTGTGCTATGTAAATTCCTACCACCTCCTTTGCACTATTTGGCATGAATCTCCTTTGAACCTGTTGATGCCATATGAAGGAAGCCTTTGGTAAGCTCCTCAAATCGTTCACTAAGACATGGATTTTTTGGACTCTATGATTGATTATGTGCATCACCATAGGCATGCTTGAATGGTAGTGTAACATTCACTTGCAATTTTTAGATTCTATAAGTAGACAATAGAGATTTGGGCTCTCATGTGAATGTAAAAATCAAAGTTTGTTGTGCATCACCATAGACATCCTTGCATTGTCCTTGGGATTTTTCACCTATAATCATCATCTTTTGAGCTCAGAATAAGATTTCCTAATCATCTTTGCATTGTGCACCTAAACATGTTGCTCAATTGCATTGCTCAAAATAGAGCTAAAGATGCAGAAACAATATGCTAACTAAAATGAGTGAGGAACAAAAAGACCATCATTTAGTTTGTTGATAAGATTGCTCAGGAGGATGACTATGATGGCACCTCCACAGAAGGTTTATACAAATGCATGAGCTCTTCAAAATATAGTTAAAAGACAACCTATATTTTAAAGGACACTGTGTAGTATTCTAACATGCAATCAAGGGAAATTCCGAAGTCACATAAACAAGCACGGCTATTGATTTGTTTGCCAAAACATATGGTAAAAGTTCAAGGACAGTTTTTTTGAATCAATGAGCTTGAAATGGCCTTGAATACTCTTGTTACTGATGACATATAGGGCTCACATGAAGTTGAGAATTAATACCTTTCTATCATTGCTCAAAATTTTAATGAGCCTGGCATGGATGCAATGTTTGAATTGGCGATGACCTACTGCGAAGTCTGTGGAGATGCTTTATGTTTGGTCAAGATGGAAAAGTGAAGTCTCTGAGGAAGGAGGGTGTCACCATAAATATGTAAACATAGCACTGGGTTCAATAAAAGGAGTTTTTAAAATGCTATTTTTACACATTTAAACATAGCACTGGGTTCAATAAAAGGAGTTTTTAAAATGCTATTTTTACACATTTTTCATATACAAAAGGGTGTCATATAAAGGGGTTATTCATAGATTGAATAGAAAAAGGGTTTGTTTTATCCATGAAAAATATAGATGAGGGGTTTAAGAAATGGGCCTTGAATGCACATGATATATCAGGTTTATACATAGTGGCTCTCTTGGGAGTGAAGGGGAACTTATCCCTTTTTACACAAGTCACCATTGATCTATTTGCAACACTTCTATGCACTATTCTTTTCTACCATAAAAATAGGCCTACCTCATCGTTGGGTTATCAAATCCAAATTCAATGCATTCTATCCTTATAGTGGGGTGCTTGAGATTTGGCACTTCTCTTACGCCTCTTATTCCACATTTGTAAGGAAACATATCCATGTATGCAGCTATCTAGTTGAGACATTATATCAGTATTGTGCACTGTATGTACAATATGAAAAAAAGATTTGTTGAATACATTCATGGTTGAATTGGTTACATGAACAGGGCTAGGAGTTAGCGAGCATTTCAATTCGTCATTGAGTGACAATTGTCTTCCAGATGATTGGTGAATATGCCTTAGCTCAAAATCCTGCCAGCCCAAAGCCCAAACCAGAAGCTAATGTCCACTTAAATCCAAATATGTAATCTCTTGAAACTTTAGCTTTATGAGACTAGACAAGCTATTTGCCTGAGAGGCTAGTAAGTAAAACCCCAATATAACATATGTGATCAAGGGGTTTAAGAAAAACTCCCTACCTACAGATTTTAATAACCTATATACACCCCTTTTATAAACTTTGAGATGATTAAAGTATCCCTTATGTATTAAAAGTCTTGCTTTTTGAATTAAAAAGCCCCTTATGTACGTATATTTTCTATAACTTCAAAAAAATATCAAACCCCTTTCGTTGATTGCATGTGCTATCTTACATATTTCTTAAGTGACCCCCCCTGGGGCTATTTGACTTAAAATTTTTCATTCAAGGTTGTATGTTTGGAGTCTATCTTAATTTGAGCTACCTAGATGCATGTTTATACTCTATCTTAATTTGATCTACTTGTCACAATTGTAATTGTTGCACCATCATGCTAGTCACTCCTAAGAATGAGAGTGTTTTAATACACACATTTTTGGTTGATCATGAGGGTGTCAATAAATTTGACTGTTGCTTATTGTAATTGTCCATGTGTGAGGATTGATGTTCTAAAACTCAATGCCTAGGGAAGGGCCAGTGCCCTCAGATTATAATTCTTTGGGGAATGAAGCGTTTTATGTCGTTACAATAACTATATTATATATTATTATGCAAATATTTTTAATTGATTTCCTTGCTCTAGATATATTTAGTTCAATCTAAATTTATCAAAAACACCCTTATTGTTGCCTTTTCACATTTTATCGTGTAGTTGATAAACCCCCAGTACCACCACCAACAGTAGACCGAACTCCCCCAATGGTGCTTGGGAGGATTCAAGATAAAGAAGATAAAGAAGAGCCTACAGAACCACAATGGCAAAAGCCATTCTCGAAGTGGGTAAAGCAGCTTTTGGACGGCAGAGATCCTCCAGCCATTGAGGAGGAACCATTTGAACACCACCGGTCCAAGAGATTAGAGGAGCAAAGAAGAGCACAGGAACACTTGGTCAACTATGCTTTGATGATCTCTTGCACATATACATTTTCAATCTTAAATTTTAGACACCCCTCCATAAATTTACATATATAAATTACATTGAGTTGCTATTTTATAAATCCCCTCATTCATATAAACTGCATGTAAGAAAATCACCCCTCAATACACTAATATGTAATGTTTACATGTTTATTAGTGACCCCCTGGGTGGCATAATCTCTTATTTTTTTGGTGATATGTTAAGAAAAAGGAAGTAAAAGTGGACATATATTTGGTGATCACAAGGTAGTTAGACTTGAGCAAAAAGAGGTAATACAAAAATTGACCAATTATGGACAAATGTCTCGGGCCTATGCCACATGTAGGAAAGGGAAAAGCCCTCCTATCCATAGGGGAGGCACATACTTAATGACCACCGAATTATTTGAGGTGATCCTTTGATACTAGTGTGCAACATGTGGCAAATCACAGGCTACAATCTCGATTCTCTTATGCAAGGCCAATGCTTGTGCCACTCGGATTCTATTCACTCCAAGAAAATTACATTGCTTCTTGCAACGATATCCCAAAATCAGTCTTCACTTGAAAGAGCAATGTGGCACTCTAGAGAGTGTATCTGTGTATGTCTTTGAGGTTTTCCCTTGACTAGTAGCCAAGAGCCTTTCTCGCTCTTTTCATCATCCTGCTCTCATTCTCGATCACTTTCATGATTGAGATGCTTTATGGAAGAAATGAGATTTTCTTTTCCTACTTAGTTGAGGATATTTGACTCTAGCATGATGTTCTTTCATCTGGTCCTCAATTACCTGTGTACATCCTATAAAGGTTGGCCTATGTTGCACTTACTTCTTGAAGGCAAAGTAGCTTGGTCTACTTCATCATAAAATGTCAACTCTTTTGTCTTGCTCTAAATATCCTAAACACTTTTGTGCAGCTTTTAAAAAATAATCAAGCATGGGTCTCTGACGATGAATTCACACCATTGAACATTTCACAGTCCACCAAGATTCTAAATCCCAACTTGCATTGTTTGGCTGAGTATCCCTGTACTCACATCATCCAAATATATCATCTTTGCAAGCCACTTGGCATGAATTCAAAAACTCAAGCATTGAGATACTTGCCAATGATGCCCAAATATCCATCTCTTCCCCTTTCATGGTGTTGTTGCTCCCCTCTTCTTAGTTCTCTTTGTGAGCTTCACTCCCTCCTTTGCGTGAGCTACCACTCATCTTCTCAAAGGAGCCCTGCATAGAAGAAAGGGAAAAAGAACATAAATTTTGAGCTTGGAATCCAAGAATTTAAAACCATGTTTTCTCAAGCAAATAATGCTGGAGAGAGTGGGCATCTATGGCTGGGACTTGATGTTAATGGCAAGATTTGTTTGCAATTGATGGTAAAGAGAAAATGAAAACTTGCATCTAAAAACTAGTTGTTCTTTCCATTGGAGATGCGATCCAAGGATGTTATGGAAAGTTTTCATGAGAAAATCGAGAGAAGGTATATGAAGCAAGGCATTAGGCATTGTAGGGGTGCCTGGAAGGTAGGCATAGTAGGGAAAGTGGGAATTGTGATAGAGTTTGACTTTACTTTGAACTGTCTATGCTTGCACTCTAAGGCCAAAATTTAGCTCCCTTAATGTACATGCGACATGAATCATCTCTAGGCATGTCGAAGGGGTTTTGATTTGGTTGTACCACTTGTGGGGAGAAAGACAACAACAAAAGCATGAAAGATATCAAAAGGGGAAGAAAAGTAGGATGCAAGGGAGGATTACACATGTTTTTGAATCAGGGAGAGCCATCGAGGAGAACATATGAAAGGGGAACATAGAAATTACTTCATAAGAGAAATGCCTGGAAAAAATTTAGGAGAACAGAGGAAAAGGAGATGTTACATGATGTAGAAGAAGAGGTGGGAAAGCGGAGGAAGTTGTGGGGATTCAAAAAACCTAGCTACAATAACTTCTACAAGGACAATAGAGAAGAAGAAGCACATGCTGAATGTTATGAATGGACATGCCTATGCAAATGATTTGCATCTAATGATCCACATTGATCAAATGAAATCAAAGGGCCCAAGTTGTTTCAATCGTCCTCCCATTTCTCTAACAGTTAATAGATAGAATAGATAGATGTTATTGTCTGTCATTTTTTTTAGTGCTTGTGCTTTCTCGTCTTCTACTCTGTCTAAAGGCCTACCCAACCTAATTTCATACTCCAAGATCATACTATCTTAATTCCATAACGTATATTTTCAGACACACCATTTGTATTGTCTCCTTAATTCCATGTACATTTTTGAAATGATCATATTCTCATTGGTCAAATTTCTGCCAAAGAATGTTATACAAGAAACTACAAAGAGCTAATACACAAATTGATTGGACTTGTACTCAAGGCCAAGTGATGTTTGGCACATGCAGTGCATGCAAAATTTGCACCAATCATGCACCATCTATTGTGGATTGACTTACAAAATTTCTGAATGCATCCAACTCCAAGATTTTGCACTTTTCGATCTCCTTCCAATTCGTACTGAGAACATCATACATTAAAACTGAACGGATGCAGATTGCCTAAGGATTTCATATTTTACATTGAACATGAGTAGAGCAAGAGATTGCCTTCAAGTGCTCTGCTTTTGTGGAGGTTCAATACTCCATGGAAATCATTTTGCAATTCACCGCTTTTGGAAGTTAAGGAACTTTATGGAGAATGTGAATGCAAATGCAAATAGTATTATCATGCCCGCATGGACACCAACTACTACTGCTCCCAAACCTCTTGGTCATCCTCCTCGTGACAAAGAGAGGAGGTACGAGTGAAAACATTGTCCAACGAAGAGCGAGAGAGAGGGAATGGAGGCTGAGGCTAAGAGAGAGGAAGAGTGGAGAGCGAGAGAGAGAGGGGAGGCTGAGAGATGGTGATCGAGGGAGGGAGAGAGGAAGCAAGGAAGAGGGGAGGGAGGGAGAGACTGAGGCTGAGAGATAGTGATCAAGGTCAAAATAACACGATCCATAGTAGGACGGATGGCCCTCATCTTCACCATCTGAGTAAGGACCCTAAAATTCATAATATTTAACTTTCCATCTAGTGATAATTGTTGATAGAAGACCAAAATGTGCTAAATCCATCCCCCCACTAGAAGATCCTCTAGTTCCACCCTTGTGCATAGCATATTCATCAATCCACAAGATATGCTGCAACCAACATATTACATCAAACCCTAAACCATTCTTTGTGATCATATAATTTACGAAAACATCCATTTTCAGGAATAAATAAGGGTTAGGGTTTTCTCATATGAGAAGAATCAAATCATCCCTACCAAGACATTGAGGGCTTATGGTCCATGTGCATGATTTTTAGAGAAAAAAAAACCCTATAAGGCCCTAGTCACATGATGGTGGATTTAGGGCTTATAGGGTTTTGTTTTCTCTGAAAATGATGCACATGGACCATAAGCCCTCAATGGCCTCCTGGAGGTGATATTTTTAAGAGTTCATTTTTCCCATGTGAGAAAAACCTAACCCTAATTTTGTCCCCTACTGGATGGATATAAAAGGTATTTTTATGTCTTTTCCTAGAGCGCAGGGTAACATTCAGCAATTAAAATTCATGTACTCTAATTTATAGGGTTTAAATTATTTAATTTCTTCAAATGGTAGGGAATACAAAATAATGTTTAGGATTTAGGAAGCAAAACCCAACAAATTGTTTTTCTTTTAAACCCAGGCTATCTTATAGGTATACCAAGTATGTGTATGCATTATCAGCCCAAAATATGCCCTAGAAGCATGATATCCAACATTGTGCAACTAAGGGCTGCTTTTTGCATAGGCCCTGGTCGCATGATCTTGGATATCATGCTTCTAGGGCATATTTTGGGCTGATAATGCATACACATACCTGGTATACCTGCAGGATAACCTGGGTTTAAAAGATTTTTTTTTTGTTGGGTTTTGCTTCATAGATCCTAAACCCTATTTTCAATTCCCTAACAATGAAGACAGAACATGGATTTTCCTTGTTAAAATGACACCTATAATTATAAAGATGATATTGAATCACATGATGAAGTTGGCAAAGCTACATACCTTTTCTACCTCATTGCGAATGGTGTTAGCTACAGTGTCCAACTGGACTCCCTTTTGTGGTGGGTCTTGAAGTTCATGTTGGCTGAGGTGTGGCTTGGTTGCTACCTCATTATCATCAAGAGAGCTCAAAATATCCAATGAAACAAATTGGTGAGGGGAGTCAGCAATTGCAATAGATTGCCCACGGATAAATCTATCAAAAAAGTGAAGAGAGGGATTATCAATAGGAAGGAGAGATCTCAAGTGAGACTCAAGATGGAATGCTTTACAAAAGATAGGGTAAACCTGATTTGCAAATGCATGGGAATCAATGGATGAAATCCACTAGTCAAAATCCTCTCTAGGGAAAGCCATGAGTGCAAGAGGATACTTGGGAAGATGAAAGAGGAGGCTATGGAAAGCCAGGTTACTCAAGAGTGGGAAAATGACAATGTAAAAATGACCTTAGAAGTGTACTTTATAAAGGGTCATTGCCCTTAAAAATGTTTTTAATTAAATTTTTTTAATATTTATTTATTTTACTTTGGAAAATGTTTGTGTATGTGTGTGTGCATGTGGCACTCGATGATCATCTTGTTGCCTCGTTGCCCTTAGCTATCTATGTCATGGAAATTGGACATTGGAATTTATATACACATTTCATATATTTTCTTAGTGGCTCCACCCTTTGTATCAGTTGTATCTAGGTTTTCTTCAATCTCAGTCTCTCAAAGACCTTAATAAACTTTCTTTTTTTCTCTTTCTCAATTTAGAGGTGCAAATGAATAAATGCAATCTTAACGATCTCTTTCTCTCTGTTCAGAGTGTCTTCAGATAAGTGAAAAACACAAACACATCTCCACTCTTGACAACAACAAGGTGCCAATAGTCAGAGTATAGTTGGAAATAAGTGGACTATAAAAGATTATCACGAGATGTAAAGAGGACAAAGAGGAAATCTTGCAAAAGGTAGTATGCTTCTTTTATATTATGTTTTGACAGAGAATACATCAACTCAACAACTCAAACTCTCAACAGTAGGTGATACCTCTCCATCTCCATCTTTCCTTGCCCCTCCCCCTCACTTTGTCTCTTTCCCTTCCTTTGTGTCACTGACTGCTCTCTCTCTCTCTATCTCTATAAATGTCTATTCATACATCTAAAAATGTCTCATTGCCAAGTGCATTATTTGTGTCCCTTATTGCAGTCTCAACCTCTCTCTCTCTCTCTTGCACACTCTAATTGATCTCTTACCCTAAACCCTCTATCTCTCTCCCTCTTTCCCTCTCTTATTTTCTCTCTCTTGCATAATACAAATATACAAACATCCACACAGTTATAATATCCAAAAGATTACATCCAGTGAGCCAAAAGGTCACTGAGAGCCTCAGAGGCCAAGAGATTACATCTAGCCATTGCTGAGTGGTTGTGAGCCTCGTTGAGCAAGATGATATTTGTACAACACAGTATTGCTGATTGCTAATAGCAAGAGGATATTTGTACAACACAATTTTGTCACCAACCAAGCTTGCTGCATTCAAATTTTTTGGGGAGTCGAATGGTGGAGGAGATGATAGAAAGGTCGAAGACCGTGTACATTGCATAAATGTAGGACTCAGAATACACCCCCCCCAACAAGATGAGAGCACTCTACTATGAAAATCCTTAGCCCTTTGTCAATGTCTCTAGGGAATCCATAGAGCATAGCCATATAGAGGCTAGGAATGTGCATGCCATTCAAGTTGGTGACATGCAAATGTAGGGAGAATCGATTGAGGGAACGAAGAGATTCCACAAGAGCGAGCATTTCAAGTCCTAATGAGTGCAACACATAACCATTTTAAGTTGTTTGTCAACTCCATTACTAAATACCATGAGATTTTACAAGTGCTTTTGATGTAACTATTCATGTCATGCTATTCATAGAGGATATGGAAGTCTATGTGAGATGTTACATTAAATTTCATAATTTGGTTTTAAAAACTCTCAGAATTTGCTAACTTTTTTGTCTTGATTTGCCTTTTCAGTAGTGGTTTTTTTTTAAAAATTTGTCCAAAAGTACATGTAAAAAATGAATTTGGGCATTGCACAGTCCAATATTAATGAATAGTTGTTAACTAGACCCAAAATAAGGGGTTTTTTTGCAAAAATTACTTGACCAATCAAAGTAACCTTACCACCCAAAATAATGCAAATTATAAACATATATGCAAACCCAGAAGCAATTAGCTAAAGATATGATTATTAGTCACATAATATAGCAACTACTTTACCTTTATTTACACAACTACTACCCCTATGTTTAAACAAACTACATCCATATTCTATCGAATGCCAATTGCAAATGAAATCTAACAAAATTTGTTACCATCAAAACCTTTTTCAAACAAAAAGTAATAATTTACTTAGGTTTCCTATAAAATGATCTAATAAAAGTGATGCTTTCCTACTAAAACAATCTAGCAAAAGCAATGTTTCCTACAAAGGACAATCTAGCTATGCAATGATTGCTTTAGCCTAGTAATTGTCCATCATCCCATAACACAAAATTGTTCAAAATAATCAGTATTGCATTGAATTTTCAAGATGATTTCTCAACTACCAAGGGTCTATGCTAGTATGATGCTCGAATAGACTTAGCATGTGTTTTGAACTAATAAGAGCATTTCTAAACTACTTATCTTTATCCTCCTATTGTGAACATTGTACTCTATCAATGATGCAATGTATCAATGATACACTCTATCAATGATTACTTATGCATGAGTTTCTTTGTCAATTGTTAGTTCCACAAGCTCCTGACACAATTATGTATTGTCATCCCACCTCACAAGCTCTAAGTACATCTAATACATACAAAGAAGGTGGTGGTTTGGATGTTTGGATGCAAATTGCAATTTGTGCTGAAGTTCTCATGAGATTCATGTTCAATGGAGGCTAGATGCCTTGAGGTGAATTGAATATTTAGGATCCTAGAGCTTAGCTAGAGAACACCCCTTAATGAGAATGTTGGAACTTGGTGGGTCTTGAAAGTGTTAGAGTAGTGGAGCTACACACTATAACATATACGAGTAATCATTTGGAAAGCTACCCTAGGGCAGTGAAGCACTTACTTGCCTATTTGGTTACCAAGTTGCTATGTGCACAGGATGTTTTGATAGTGGCAGGCCTAGGCTAAAGCTTCTATGCACCTTCGTTCAATAAAGTAAGGTCGCAATAAAAGGATCAATCTCATGTATGTATAAGGAAATCAATACTCAATCAAGGCATACAAAATTTGCATCAAAGGCTTACTACAACTATAGTAGGTAGAACATGTCACGAGAAGGTCCAGCATCGCTTGGTAGCATGGCATCATCTTTTTTATCAATAGAAACCCGAACCTTTCATGTAGCTCTTGTGATACAAAAAATCCCACGAATTCAAAACTTCACATAGGTGACAAGCAGTAACCTGGCAATGATATTTCCTAAGCAACCTATAGAATAGAAGAAAAAGAAAGAATTCAAGGATTGTTGTAGCCCTGGAGTATGCGGGAACTTAAACCACTTTTGTCCATATGACCTTGTACATGGATGCTGGTGGGGATAGCTCATAGCTAGAACATAAAGAGGAATTGAAAGTTGCTACATGGGGAGGAAAAGACTCAAGGAGAGGAGCTAGGGATATGAGAGGGGAGACGAAGAGTCCATGGTGAAGTTCCAATGTAGCATAGAAATCATGAATGGGAAACACCTTGTATTTGTGATTCCTTTGTCAAGAAGTAAAAGCATTAATGATGTCATAAGAAAAGAGGACCACCAGATTCAAGAATTTTATTGCATATAGTATAACACACAAAAAGAAAACATCTACGAAACAAATACACCAAGAAACACTAGGTAGAACAGAATGTGTGTGTAGAGTAGCAGCAAAGCTCCGCTTGTACTTGCATAAGGCTAGAAATAATCCCTCCAACTTGCATGTTCTACATGCAAGTTCTACATATGATTCCTACATGCAACCTCTACATGTGTTCCTACATGAAACTTCTACATGCGAGTTCTACATGCAACTCCTACATGCGAGTTCTACATACAACTCCTACATGCAACTCCTACATGTGAGTTCTACATGCGAGTTCTACATGAAACTCCTACATGCGAGTTCTACATGCAACTCCTACATGCAACTTCTATATGTAAGTTCTACATGTAGAGAGAGAATGTCTTACAATTCCTACATGCAGAGAGAGAAGCTCTCCAACTTGTATAAATACCCCATAATGGAATGAAGGCCACACTCTTTGGGGCCTTGTATTGAGTTCTACTTTGGTATTCCAAGCAATTGTCTCGTGTCCATACTTCCTTGCACTCCACGTCCAAAAGCACGTCCTAACCTTGCAACTCCTCCCCTCTCCTCCAACCTTGCAACCCATCCTCTCCCTCTCCCCCTCCCTCCTCCTCCTCCCTTCTCCTCCTCCCTCTTCCTCCTTCTCCTCCCTCCTCCTCCTCCTCCTCCCTCCTCCTCCCTTCTCCTCCTCCCTCCTCCTCCCTTCTCCTCCTCCCTCCTCCTCCTCCTCCTCCCTCCTCTCTCTTCTTTCCCCCATGGTCTTACACCTTCTTCCTCTCCTACTCCTATGCTCCCCCAAAAACCTTAGTTCCTCAACCCTTAACCTCAATGATCTACAAGGGAGACAAGTTGTCCACCATGTACTCTATATTAAACCTTGGAACCTCTTCTAAACCTTGGAACCTCTTCTAAACTTTGGAACCTCCTTCTAAACTCTGGAACCTCATTCTAAACCTTGGACCTCCTTCTAAACCTTGGAACTCCTTCTAACCTTGGAACCTCTTCTAAACCCTGGAACCTCCTCCTAACCCTTAAACTCCACTGGGATGGGCATCAAAGGGACAAGAGATGGGCGACGGTTAAAGACGAGTGTGGCTTCAAGAGGGTGGCTAGTGGCCACTCCCAAGTAGAGAGAGAGAGAGAGAGAAAGAGAGAGAGAGAGAGAGAGAGAGAGAGAGAGAGAGAGAGAGAGAGAGAGAGAGTTGCTAGTGACCACTCTCAAGCGGTGCTTGGGAGTTGCTAGTGGCCACTCGCGGCAGAGAGAGAGAGAGAGAGTTGTCAGTGGTGACTGGCAGCTCCAAGGTAGAGAGAGAGAGAGAGAGAGAGAGAGAGAGAGAGAGAGTTGCGAGTGGCCAGTGGCAAATCCAAGGCAGAGAGAGAGAGAGAGAGAGAGAGAGAGAGAGAGAGAGAGAGAGAGAGAGAGAGAGAGAGAGATGCAAAGGTTTAGGAGGAGTTTAAGGGTTAGGAGGAGGTTCCAGGGTTAGAAGAAGTTCCAAGGTTTAGAAGGAGGTCCAAGGTGTAGAAGGAGATTCCAGAGTTTAGAAGGAGGTTCTAGAGTTTAGAAGAGATTCTAAGGTTTAGTATCGAGTACATGGTGGAGAACTCATCTCCCTTATAGATCATGGAGGTTAAGGGTTGAGGAACTAAGGGTTTTGGGGGAGCATAGGAGTAGGAGAGGAAGAAGGTGTAAGAGCATGGGGGAAAGAAGAGAGAGGAGGGAGGAGAAGGAGGAGGAGGGAGGAGGAGAAGGGAGGAGGAGGGAGGAGGAGGAGAAGGAGGAAGAGGGATGAGGATAAGGGAGGAGGAGGAGGGAGCAGGAGAGGGAGAGGATGGGTTGCAAGGTTGGAGGAGAGGGGAGGAGGAGTTGCAAGGTTAGGACATGCTTTTGGACGTGGAGTGCAAGGAAGCATGGACACTTGAGACAATTGCTTGGAATACCAAAGTAGAACTCAACACAATGCCCCTAAGAGTGTGGGCTTCATTCCATTATGAGGTATTTATACAAGTTGGAGAGCTTCTCTCTCTGCATGTAGGAATTATAAGACATTCTCTCTCTACATGTAAAACTTGCATATAAAAGTTGCATGTAGGAGTTGCATGTAGAACTCGCATGTAGGAGTTGCATGTAGGAGTTACATAGTGGTGTTAGTTTGTGTAGGGACCGTTGTATTAATAATGTGCCTAAGATTGTCCTACGTGTGTAGGGAACTGTGCTGGCACAAATGGATCATTAATCGGAGGTCACGGCGTGAAGATACGAGCGAATTTGTGCGAAATAAGGCCCAAACAGGGGTGCGAATGAGCGAGTGCTAGGGATGCCAAAATGGTGTAAAATGGGTTGAAAAAATGCCTCGTAGCGTGGAGTTTTTGTGTGTGAAATTTGGGTTCAAACGGGGTCCAGTTTGGGTCCCAAACGGATGAGTTACGAGGGGTTAAAGTAGGGGTAAAATTGGCTTTTTTGGGGGGGTGGTCTTAAGGGTGGTGTGAATGGACTTTAAGTCCAACTGAGGGGTTTGAACCAAGTTAGTTCTAGATAGATAAACTAACCTATATCCTCCCAGTTTTGTAATTGGGAGGTTAACCTAACTAAGTTTACTAACTATAATTAGTTACTAATTGAAGGTTAGTTAAACAAACCTAGGGTAAACCTAGACTAACCTAACCTAACCGATGTTAAACTAGCCTAGGGTTAGATTAATGGTTAGGTTAGGGTTTAAAAAATTGTTAGGGGGGGAATGCTGCTTGGCGGTGGCGGCAGGGGGGGTTACACAGAGGGGAGGGGAGGGAGGTGAAGGGGAGGGGAGGGCAGAGGAGCAGGTGAGGGGCGGGTGGGGGGTTGTTGCGGTGGGGGGGCGGGGCACGAGGGTGCACGCGAGGTGGGGCATGGGGGGGTGTAGGGCGAGGGCCGGGTGGGGCACAGGCGGTGTGGGGTGTGGACAGGGTGGAGGGGAGGGGGAGAGCAGAGAGAGAGAGAGAGAGAGGGAGAGAGAGAGAGAGGGGGGAGAAAAGAGAGAGAGAGAGAGAGAGAGAGAGAGAGAGAGAGAGAGGGGGGGGGGGAATGAGAGAGAGAGAGGGGGAAGAGAAAGAGAGAGAGAGAGAGAGAGAGAAGAGGGAGGGGGAGGAAAAGAGAGAGAGAGGGAGAGAGAGGGGGGGATGGGGGGGTGAAAGAGGGGGGGGGAAAGGGGGTAGTGAAGGGGGGGTGGTGGTGGTGGAAGGGGAAAAGGGTGGTGGAGATGGAGGGGGGGTGGGAGGGGAAATGGAGGGAGGGAGGGGGAAGAGGGGTGGTGGAGATGGAGATGGAAGGGGGGGTGACAAAAAAAGTGGTGGTGGAGGGGGGGTTGACGAAAAAAGTGGTGGTGGTGGTGGTGGACGGAAAATAGAGAAAGACGAAAATTATGGTGGCTTAACGGAATTTGGAGAAGGAAGTGGCTAGCAAAAGGGTGGGGAAAGAAATGAGGGGGTTGGTGTTGCTTTTATAGGATGTGGGGGGATTAAGGGTTAATTTTGGATGTTTAGTGTATTAATGTGATTTTGTAAGTCAACATTATCCTTTTGCATTATTTGGAAGCATTTTTTCACTCCTTTGCCTTGAGGGATGTATCTTGTATGGTTTTTCGTAGGGGGTTCTTTTTTCACATATGCAAGCATGTGCTCTGCTCTCACTTCAGGTGCTAACCTCCTAGGCAATGGCGCCAAATGTTGGCTCTTTCCCATGGCTTCTGTGGGAAGAGCAGGTATTCTCAGTATGTAGGGTTCTGAGGCTTTTTGTCACCTACAGATATATCGGGGTTGTCATTTGTAGTATACGTGTAGCTTAGGATCTCGAGTCATGTTCCACTGAGAGAAGTAGGCCTAAGTGTGGTAAGCAAACATAGTGCATGCATGTGTAAAAGGAACGTGTATCATCATGATTGAGGTAATGAAGGCTTTCAACTTCAATGGGGGTTGTAGGGTTTAGGAGGAGTTCAAGGGTTAGGAGAAGGTTCTAGGTTTTAGAAGAGGTTCTAGGCTTAGAAGATATGGTGACAATGTTGTGATAAAGGAAATTTGCCACAGTCCTAGCCTTGCATATTGAGTGCTACAGCTTCAATTCATTTTGTACAATAGTGAGTGGCACCCAAAATGTATCCATTACTTGAAAACTTTGTTGGTGGTCTTATGGGTCCAATAAAATCTAGTCCCCATTTTTGAAAAGGTCCCAAGGGCCGAATTGGTTGATGGGGCATCCTATCATTGTCAAGTGTCTTTGACATGGCAAACATGCTTTGGCCCAATTATGAGCATCTTTTAAAACTATAGGCCACCACAAACCAACTTGCAAAATCTTTTTACCTATAATATCTCTAGAGAAGTGTCCTCCTGCTGGTCCTCCATGGGCTTCAGCTAGGACAGCCTTTTGCTCATGATCTTGCACACACCTTCTAATCACTTGGTCAATTCCTCTTCTATACAAAACACCAGCAATTACAAGGAAAGGTCTGCTCTATAAAACAAGTTTCTTTCTCTGTTCCCTAGTTAATGTTTCGGGGATCAAACCATCAGTAAGAAAGAACATCATTTTATCATACCAATTTGGTGGTTCTTCAATTCTTACCATAAAAATGCCTGCATCAGGAAGTTCATCTGGTATACCTATTGGAGCTTCCCCTAATTGTAGCCTACTCAAGTAATCAGCAATGTCATGTTGCTTTCTAGGCCTATGCACAATGCTATAGTCAAACTCTTGGAACAAGAGCATCCATCTGGCCAATCTTTCTGTCAATTGTAGTTTATTCACTAAGTAAATGAGAGCTTGATGATCTACATGAAAATTCACTTTGATGCCCAATAAATGCCAAAATTTGTGCAATGCATAGATCAATCCAAGCACTTCCTTCTCTATGACTGCATAGTTCTTTTCATGCTTTGTTAAGATTCTGCTGGGATAGTGAATTGGTGTGAACTACTTAGGTGTGTTTTTTGCTGCATAAGCACTGCAACTACTGTTGCATCAGAAGCATCAATAAAGACCTCAAATGGAAGACTCCAGTCAGGGGGTTGTAGTATAGGTGCTATCATCAACATTTTCTTCAGGATATTAGAAGCATATTGTTGTGGATCACCCCAGATGTATGGCTCAATTTCTCTTGTGAGTTTTGTAAGTGGATAGCAATATATCAGCAAGGTATCTAAGAAATTTGTAGTGCCATTTAGTCTGGCCTATAAATCTTTGAAGCTGTTTTATGTTTTTGGGTGGTTTGGCATGTTGTATGGCTGACGCTTTGTTGGGATCTATCTCCATTCCATCCTGTGAGATAATATGCCCTAGTAGAATTCCTCTACTCACAACAAATGCACATTTGGATGGGTTTAAGCTAAGACCAGCCATTCTACACTTTGCAAAACTTAAACTCAAGTGTTGCAGATGTTCCATTATTTTCCCAAATATTGAAAAATCTTTGCAGGATTGTCACTTGTCATTTTGTGGATGGTAGAATCTACCTGCCTTCGATTGCTTTCCGACCATGTTTTGTTCTGCAGTGGTGGTTGGCAGTTGTAGGTCAGGATGTTGTGTTTGTTGATTTGAGGATGTATATACTGATCAATGATTTTGATTACATCAATTTCAAATATGGGGAAAAAAGTAGGATTTCTCCTAAGGAAAATCTCCTCCTCATCTTCCTCAAATTTAGCTATCATGTTGATGCCCTCTGCCTGTAGTGGCCGAACTTGTCTTGGGAAGCTTCTCTTTGAAGAGAGATTGACTTTAAAATTCTTTTTGCCTTTCCTGATCATTATTCTTTCTGATCCCCAGTCTTGTTTTACTTTGGCAGCTCTTAGCCATGGCCTACCCAATAACATGGAATAGGCATAATCTCTTTCCTCCATTTTGAGTACCACAAATGTGACCATAAAGGATAATCCCATTATGCTAATTTCCCGTCCTCTTAGTATTCCAAGAGGTTGCATTCTTCTTTGATCAGCCATTCTGACTTGAAATGGTGCTAGTGCAAGTTCATTGTAACAAAATTAATTAAATAGATCCTTAGAGAGGATGTTCACTCCTGATCCTCCATCTACCAATACTTTTGGTATCCTTTGCCTTTTATAATCCACATCTATGAGTGGGACTTAGTAATTCACATTTTCAATGGTGGATGTGTAAATGTCAGATGTTTCATCTTCATCTTCACTTTGTGGATGATTTTCTGTTTGAGGGATGTCTTTAAAATTCAAATTCTGACATAATTGGTTCTTGAATGCTAGAATAAGATTTAGAAGTTGATCCAAGGTGATTTGAACTTTGGAGTCCGAAAGCTCTTTAAAGAATAGTGTGGAATCTTCATGTTCATAAGCTCACATTGAGGAGCTTGTTTGTGGCCTTCCATGCCATAGTATGTGCATGCTTGATCTTGGTTTTGTCCTTGTTGATTTCCCCAATTTTGTTGATTGGGTCTTCTTGGTGCTGCATTGTTGAATCTTTGTTGTCCTTGCCTGCCTACTACAATCTGATTAGTTGCCATGGGTGGGGCTTGATTGTGTGAATTTTGAACATGAGGAGGGACTGTCCCCCTATAATTTGGATTATACCAGCATCTCTCTTTCTCATGATTGTCCTTCCCACAAAATGCACAAGCAACTTTAGGCGGGAGTGGGGGTGTTTTTAAAGTTTCCAATTGCTCTTTAATCATTTGCTCTAACTTAGAGAGCTTGTCTGTCTTCTTCTTGGCTTTTGATTTCTCTCTATCCTTGCTCTACCTTTTCTTTTTCTTTGAGTTCTCTTCTTCTTCACTATCGTGTTAACATCCACAGAGTACAATCACCGAATGCAGGGTAATCAGTGATTAGAGGTGATTAGGCTTCATGATCTACTTCAATGGACAAGCTCAAGGAGTTTGATCCCCAAATACCCCAAGGCCAATTATTGCAGGCAACGTGTATAGATTGTAGCTTCCAACTAACATCCCAAGGCCAAAGACTACAAGTAATGTGCACATTTGGATCTACGTCAATGAAAATAGCCATGGAAGGAGTACAGTTCAAACTCAGGGAGCTTGATCCCCAAATATCTCGAGGCCAAAGCATCCAAGCAACGTGCACATGTTATATGTTCCAACTGCAAGCTATTGTTAAGTGTCTTGTGGAAGTTAAGCCTCATCACTCCAAGTTTTGAGCTTCATTCATGGGTCTTGAACCCCAAATGACTTAAGACGTGAGGGTGCTCAGGGAGTTTGAGCCCCAAATTGCCTAATCCTTGGAGGCGCGAGGCTAACACAATCGCTATTTGGGGGCCGGTTAGGAACACCACCTCCTAATGGCAGGCTTGTCCCAAGAGCTCTAATATGGTTAACACAAGCACTATTTTTGCTAGTAGGGAGAGATGGAAAGAATGGCAATATGCCTTGGCACCCTATGGGCCCAAGAACCCTTGGTTGTCAAAAGGAGGAGAGTGCTAAAAGGAAAAAGGTTGGCCCTCCCTTCAAAAGGTGACATGTATAAAAAGCCAAAGTGTTGACTTTGGTCTTCATTGTTGTTTGCACAAGTTTGAATACAAGCTCCCTCTTCTCTTCTAAGAGAGTGCTTTGGGTGTTTTCTTGTTTCCATTGTAGTGCCCTTGTGCTTGCCACTCCATCCCCCTTCACTCTCCTCTTCCCTTCTCCTTCTCCTCCCTTCTCCCCTCTCCCCCTTCCTTCTTTCTCTCATGGAAACACATTGCAATAATCCGGAGGCCGCTTGAGTGACACTTGCGGATGGCTTGTGCCTTGCATTGCTCTCACAAGGAGTAGCTTGGAGTGGATGCTCCATCGGCATCTCTTTAACATCCCGATGACATGTGAGTCACCACCGAGACCCACACATTTTTAACGCAGCTATCGGGGATAAAAGGTATGCTTTTGCATTGCACTTGTCTTCCTTTGTTATCTACCCATTGCACAAGGCTTCAAGCTTAACTTGGAGCTTTGTTAATGGAGTTGTAGGAGAGGAAAGGGTGAAGGAGTGAGAGTTTGGATAAAAAAGTTAGGAAAGCTTTCATTTTATGTTGGAAAGTCATTTTGGATCATTTGAAGCTTGTTTTTAATGCTTTTTAGTGTTTTGAGTTGATAGGAACTTAGCTTGTGAGATCGATAAGTGATGTCCAAAAACATAAAAAAACAACAAAAATGATGATTCTTGCTAAATTTCAAAGTTATTTTGTGTGCTAGAACCCACCCCTCAAGAAATCTTGCATTTTGGCTTGTGAAAATTGCTTTTCTTCCAAGTTTTTTTCATTGTGTAGTAGACTAGATAGTGTAGCACCCCCCTAACATAAGAAGACCAAAACAAAAACACAAAATCCCCCAAGAATCCCCCAAAACTAGTCGACGACATAGTGTTCCACTATCCCCATGAGTCGGCACCGTAGAGCTATCCCACTGACTGGTGTGTTAGCACTCTCCCATCAGTCAAACCATGTTGACCCAGTGCATTAGTTCTATCCCACCGATCTAACCTCTGACCACGACCTAACCCACTACCTTGATTAAATGCATGTTAATATTAACTATCCCATTGACCTGACATCCATTGACCCGTGGCCTTAGAGCTATTCTACTGATCGTTGCCATCTTGCTACTTTGCCATCGGCATGGTGGGCCCACCACCATGCTTGTGGTCATATCTATATCCTATTGATCATTGCATTACGACTATTCCACTACTCGTTGCTATTCTTATTCAATCGATCATCGTGTTATGCCTATCACATTGCCCATTGCTATTTTTATCTCGCCGCCCATTGCATTATCCCTACTCTGCACCCGTTGCTATTTTTATCTCCACACCCATCGCCATAACTATACCGTCGACCAACACGTTGATCAGTATCCTACCGACTCCTTATCTCACCGACCGTTGTCTTAACCTAATCCCTACGCTCGTAGGGATACCAATTGCATTTTATCCCACTGAACACGTGGCAAGATTTATAATGCCAATCATTACATTACGCCTATCATGCTGCTTGTTGCTATAATTATCCCAATGCCCATTGCTATACCAGTATGCCGTTGCCTGATGCAATACCCTATCCCTACAACTGTTGCCAGAGAGAAATCCCCACGACCGTTGGGATACCTTTGGGGTAGCCCAAGAATTTAAAAAATTCAAGAACCTTAGTTCAGCCTGAGTGTGCCTAGTTAGAGGTCTCCCACATGCACTTGAGGTCCGAGAGAATTTTGCCCAAGGATACCGTGTCGGAAGATAGTGCTTTGAGCTACACTCAACCTACCCTACGTCCGTCGTGCCCTATATCCCATTGTGCTTGCTGGAGTCCTAGCTTACAAATTGGGCATACTATTTTTGCATCAAGATGAGGAACGACCTCAAGATGCACGGGGAAGTAATCGGCAACCTGATGCTCTATATGCCGGTCCTCTACTACTTGTTGCAGTAGCATCCACTTTGGGTTAGCCAAAAAATTCACCACAAGGCCAGCGTAGACAGAGTAAGAAGAGACAGAGGTCAAAAGCCCAAGGGGCAAGGACAATGACCACTGCCACTCTGGCCGGCCATGTGCAATCGGAGTCAATTGCTCACACAATACGAGGACCTCCAGATGCAAGAATTCTTGAGCCAACAACCGCAACTCTAGCAGGAGGATTCTCACAACAAGGGAAAACAACTTCAAGAGGAGCCCATCCTCATCAAAGACCTCCAAGGTGATGAAACAATCACTATTGGCCTCCATCCAGTCTCCAAAACCACGCCGACCACTCCTGCTGTGCCTTATGTCTTGGTCTCCACAACCCCCCAAGAGACCACATCCTTTACCATCAGCACTTCTTCCTCTCCATGGGCAAACCTAGCTGAGGCCCTATAGTTTTGATGCGCACCCCAATATAGAGCACCAGGTGGCTATAGCCACATGTCGGTTGAGCAATTATCAAGTGCAAACCTAATGGAACAATGCCTATTTGAAGCCATGGTGTAGCTTCCGTAGGTTGAACACACAATTTTGCAGAGGAGGCAAGAACAAGCCTCATAGCTCTCAGCTAGTCTTCTTCAAGCATAGCTCTCTATGCACGATAGTCAATTGATAATGGTTGTAGCCCAAGCCACGGGTCAAGCAGTAATACAAAGAGCAAAGGAGTACCATGCGAAAGCTAAAGAGCTAGAGCTAGCCCTAACAAATCTCAAAGATGACCTCAGTACAAGCAAATCCTTGGTTTAAACTCTCATGGACCAGGTCGACAAGGCTGGCCTACAAACAACATTGGAGAAAAAGGTGCAAGCAAAGGTGTAGTATGCCAGAACATAGGAGCACCAGGAACGGCAAAGGCAGAGACGCAGTACGCCAGAACACAGGAGCACTAGGAACGATAGATCCAAAATCTACAGGATCTCTTGGCACAAGAACGGGAACTTATAGTGTCCCTCCAAGAGGAGAATGAACGACAGTGCCCCCTCGACCAATCAGAGGAGTCAAGTTTGGAAGATTGAGAGCAATAAGAGTTTCATATGTATGGGGAGGTCTCTGCATAGTTTGCCACATACACACTTGCACCATGCACCATCCCCCAAACCCTCCAAATGCACTTCGACGCACTCCGCGCATAAGACCTCATCTTCCACTTAGACCTCACAACCCCATTTCCTCATAAAACCCTCCAAACCATCCTCCGCCGTAACCTTGACCATTGTCACCCCATCCTAGCCATGTCATACTTCTCCTTAGATCTTCAAGCCACTTCTCTCTCTCTCCTCTGCCCCTCCGACCTCTAGACATCCTCAATTTTTAGGCCTGGTGCCCATCATCAAGGAGTCCCTTAATTATCCTATGGACGATGAAGTGATGCAAATCGCAAAGCCTGAGGAACTCACGCTATGGGTCTACACCCCCGAAAGTCTGCAAGAAGACATTAATTGGATGTAGATCTATGGCTGAGCCTCTGTAATCCAATCTCAAGGGTACCTTGCGGCATTCTAGTCCACCACCTACAACCCCCTCGACATAATAATCCTCTTCAATAGGGTGCGACAAGCTCTCCAAGACTCACTTGAGTCCTTGGTGAGAAATTTTGAAACAATTCATGTAGCATACCTCGAGGAATTCACCAAGGAAGAAGGCCAAGAAGCCATCGCCCTCTTTAATTCTATCGCTGCTCTTGCCAAAATTCCACCACCACCTTCTTTGGATCCCGCCCAACCCACCTAACAAGCCACCCAACGACCCCTCCCTCAGAAAACACTGCCTGAGTATTCTTCTAATGCCTCTAACACCACCACAGCACAGCATGGGACCTCCTCATCCATCTCCTCTATAGCTGCGGTCGACCTTCCTGATGTAGCCTTTAACACGCTGCTCAAGGCAGCCAATTTTATATAGGAAGCTGAAACGACAATGCCAAGAGGCATAGCAGAGCCCATGCCTATTGTAGATGACGAAGCTCCGCTAGCTCCTCTCGCTTCCCCCCTGAAGATGTCCAATTTCGCCCCGACTTGCAATCATTTTAGAAGCTGCCAGACAGTGCACTTATGCATAATTAAAAGCTCCAATCAAGGGCTCCCATCTCCATCTATACGAAATCCTAGAGGTGTGCTCCCTCACACAATTCATCACAATCCTTCAATAACTGGCAACATGCGCATCCAAAGTGCACAAGTGGAGGATACATCCTTGCCCTCGATGTTCTAGTCCCAACAATGACCGATGTAGATGCCGGTCTACTGCCACGATGGTGACTCCTCTTCTTGAAGTTGGAGAAATTTAGGCGATACTACTGCAGTGCCCACATCGATCACCGAATCCACCCCTATGACCATGGAACGATGATGGACTTGGGCTCAATTGTGAGAACTCTAGCAAATGGACCTTGATATGTTATACAACTTTCCAAAGTACAACTTCTCGAAAGAGATGACTCAAGAGGGATTTTGCTTTTGTCTCCAATCATTCAACAATATGTATGGCTCAGCAGTTCCAGATCCCACCGTCCTAGCAGTGGTCCACTTCAATTGCCTCCTCCTCTTTCGCAACCTCCTCACCCGGAGTCACCCCATCGACGACTGCCACAATCTAAACAACTAGATTGTCTTCAATCCCTATGTTGGTCCTGCGCAAGTCCAGGACCTCCGCATCTACCTCCGCATCCGTAATCTCCACGGACATCACATTTGCATGTATGAGGATATGCACACCGCCTATTTTTGGAAGTATCGCTCATACCTCCCTCGCCTCACTCCATGATAGCTGGACCACAATGCAGTCCAATAGACAATCCTCACCACATACACTTCCTCCAGCGTGGCTGACCCAAGGGCAACAGATCAGCAAGACAGGAAGGGGGGCATGTTAACATCCACAAAGTATAGTCACACATCCACAGAGTATAATCACCTAATGCAGGGTAATTAGTGATTAGAGGTGATTAGGCTTCATGATCTACTTCAATGGACAAGCTCAGGCAGTTTGATCCCCAAATACCTCTAAACCCTAAACTGCCTTCGCAATTGAGTGGGGTGTCTATGCAGCCAGGGTGATGATATTCGGATTACCATTGCTCCTGCCACCTTCCAATGCATGATGATCATGGTATTTAAAGAGTATTTGAGAGACTTCATCGAAGTCTTGTTGGACAACATCTGCATGAAATCGACATCTGAAGTACCTCAAGCCCACCTCGAGAAGTGCCGCTTATATCACATATCCTGAATCCTCTTAAGTGCTAGTTCTAGGTCAAACATGGTGTCATTTTGGGCCACACAATGTCTCGAAATGGAATCTCTATGGACCACAATAAAATAAAACTCATCTTGGAGTTACCACCCCCCACCAATGCCAAGGGAGTCCAATGATTTACTCGCCTCACAGGCTATTATAGGAGATTCATATTGTTCTACACAAACATAGCCCCAACCATTATACAAACTGCTAGTATCCTTTGAGTGGACTGAGGAATGCTAGAAATCCTTCAAAACCCTCAAACTAGCTCTAGCCATTGCACCAGTGTTGAGGTCACCCGACTAGAATTTAATATTCCACATCCATATTGATGCCTCCAACTTTTCCATCCGGTGTGTGTTACCCTAACTCGAGGAGCATAATCTAGATTACCCGGTATACTTTGTGATCTGCCAAGTAAATGAGGCTGAGGTTAACTACACCACAACCGAGAGGGAAGGTCTTGCCATGGTCTATGCAGTCAAGAAGTTCAGACGTTGTTGAAAGAAGATCTTGCTCAACATGACATGAACTGATATATATCGAGGAGTTTTAAGGGGCTGATTTGGTTGGATGGGTAGGTTCTGAGGAAACATTGCACCTCCTTCATAGATACCTTTACAATTAGCTCAAAACACTTTGCAAACTGTCATTAGACACATAGGCCTATAACTTTCAATAGAGACATGATATCAAAGATTCAAACACATATAGAGATGCACCTAGAGATGGGCTTCATGCTGATATACATTTCGTAAGAAACAAAGAAGCGGCCAGAAAGTTATGGGCACTGTACTAGATGGGGTAAAAACTGTCATGAAAATTGACTGTCAAACACAAAGACTCATAATTTTTTCCTGTAGTATTTGATTCACGGTCTAATCACATAGAGAAATGCGCCTTGAAGAGAGCTTCACGCTGATATAAGTTTCATCATATCAGACTATTGAGCGGAAAGTTATGAGCAAAACACTAACAGGGGGTCAAATTGTCATAAAAACTGCCCTCCATCCATGCTAATTTCGCCTGAGCAGGATGCTCCCTCAAGACTCCACCTTCATCAACGATCCACCACTCATAGATTTTTCCTAGAAGAGGGTAAATAACTCCCTTGGTGGCTTGGGGAATGGATGGACCATGTGTGTGCAATGAGTGGCCAAATAGAAAGAACTTTTAAGGCTTTGAAAGAAAGAAAAGGGAAGAGAGACTCAAGAGAGGGAATACGAAGTGATCTTCATTGTCAATAGAGTGAGACTCCACTCCAATGCAACTCAAAATACTACAAACACAAGGGAGAAGAAGAGGTTTCATACATACAAGAGGGAGCGGCGAAAGGTCCAAGACTACTCATAGAGAGAGAATGAACTAGAGAGAGATGGACTCAAGAGTCTACATAAGAGAATATCTACAAGGGGGAGAGAAGGTTCATGGAAGAGGCTTGAAGAGACTAGAACTATAGCAACATGAGGCCTAATGGTGGAAGAGATGATGAACAAGGGAGAGGAGGGCTCCTTTTATAGAGATTTTGTCACCCTTCTTCACCCATTTATGATTGCTGCCTAAAGATTCCTTTCCCCATCAATCACGTAAGCCCATATGTCACCATCCATGTCCTTTTTGGCTACTCTTGCCATGTGTCCCATCAAAAGATGCTTAAGACTCTTAAAATATTGATAAAGTCAAGAGTCTCCCCACATGGAGCCCATAGGGACCCTCTCTTTTCCATATGTCCACATCCTCCTTATTCCACATAGGAATTCTAGAAGGATTCCTCTTGACTCCACACTCCTCCACATGCCTTCCACATGCTTGGCATGTGGCCTCTCTTATATTATTGGAACACATGGACATGAGCCCACCTCTTTATATGACTCACTCTTCCTATTTTCTAAAAACCCCATAATATCCCATACACAAATAACTCTCACCTCATACCAAGGTATTTATAATTCATACACATGGTATTTACAATGATCCATTCCACTCATCCTCTCAATTCCATACAATATCTTAGAAAATAGAAATAAGTGAGAGCCGCTAGGCTATCACTTGATACTCAAACTCTTATCAAACATAGAGAAAAACAATACCAAAGCCCAGACAGGCCACCCAAGAGGGTACAATAGTAGCTTTGGTATGCCCCTTTCAAGATCAAGAAAGTGCACGCCGGCTCCAAAAACAAGCAAATACAAGGGCGTGCACTCCAAATCACACTCACCATTGGGAGAAGCATGGCTCCAAGAATTGGACGCGTGCATTGTGCACTCACGCTTTGCTTACGAGTATCATGACTACACCCCCCACTAGCATACAATAGCAGTGTACATAGCATTGAAGGAATTAGCTAAAAAATCCACCATAGGGCCAATGCAGACAGAGCAAGAAGAGGCAGAGGTCAAGCCCAAGTAGGCAAGGACAATGACCACTACCACTCTGACCGGCCATGTGCAATCGGACCCGAGTCACGGACCCGAGTCAGTTGCTCGTGTAGTATGAGGACTGCCAGATGCAAGAATTCTTGAGCCAACAATTGTGACTCCAGCAAGAGGATTCTCACAACAATGGCAAACAACTTTAGGAGGAGCCCATCCTCATCGAAGTCCTCCAAGGTGACAAAACATTCACTATTGGCCTCCATCTAGTCTCCAAAGCCACGCTGACCACTCCCACTGTGCTGGGACTGTGCCCTATGTCTCAATGTCTACAACCCCCCAAGAGACCACATCCTTTGCCACCGGCACCTCTTCCTCTCCATATGCAGGCCTAGAAGAGGCCCTATAGTTTTGCAGTGCACCCCAATATAGGGCACCAGGTGGCTATAGCCACATGTCAATCGAGCAGTTGTCGAGTGCAAACCTGATGGAACAACACCTATTTGAAGCCATGGCATAGCTCCCACAGGTTGCATGCATAATTTTGCAAAGGGGGGAAGAATGAGCCTCATAGCTCTTAGCTAGTCTCCTTTAGACACTGCTCTCTATGCACAATAGCCATTCCGTAATGGTTAGAGCCCAAGCCATGGGTCAAGTAGCTATACAAAGAGCATAGGAGTACCATGCAAAAGTTGAAGAGCTTGAGCTAGCACTAACAAATCTCAAAGATGACCTTGCTACAAGAGAATCCGTGGTCCAAACTCTCATGGACCAAGTCTCCAAGTTGGAGTCTGGCGTGTGAACAACGTTGGAGCAAAAGGTGCAGGTAGAGGCACAGTATGCCAGAACACAGGAGCACTAGGAAAGGTAGAGGCAGAGGCGCAGTACACCAGAACATAGGAGCACCAGGAATGATAGATCCAAAATCTACATGATCTACTGGCACAAGAACCAAAACTTACAGTGTCCCTCCAAGAAGAGAACGAATGACAGCGCACCCCCGGCCAATCAGACGAGTCAAGTTTGGAAGATTGGGAGCAACAAGAGTTTCATATGTACAAGGAGGTCTCCGTACAGTTCACCACGTAGACACTTGCACCACGCACCACGCACCATCCCCCAAACCCTCCAAATGCACTTTGACACACTCCATGCACAAAACCTCATCTTCCACTTAGACCTCACAGCACCACTTCCTCTTGACGCCCTCCAAACCATCCTTCGCCATAACCCTGACCATTGCCACCCCATCCTATCCATGCCATACTTCTCCTTAGATCTCGAACCCATTTCTCTCTCTCTCTCTCTCTCTCTCTCTCTCTCTCCTTTGCCCCTCCGACCTCCAGACTCTAGCCGCCCATCCCATCCTCCTCAATTTTCAGGCCTGGTGCTGCATCATCAGGGAGTCCCTTAATTATCCTATGGATGATGAAGTGATGCAAATAGCAAAGCCCGAGGAACTCATGCCGTGGGTCTACATCCCTGAAAGCATGCAAGAAGACATTAATTGATGTAGATCTATGGCTGCGCTTCTCGAGGGTATCTTGCGCCATTCCAGTCCACCACCTACAACCTCCCGGCATAATAATCCTCTTCAATAGGGTGCTACAAGCTCTCCAAGACTCACTTGAGTCCTTGGTGAGAAATTTTGAAACAATTCATGTAGCATACGTTGAGGATCTCATCAAGGAAGAAGGCCAAGAAGCCATCGCCCTCTTTAATTCTACTGCTGCTCTTGCCAAAATTCCACCACCACCTCCTTTGGATCCCGCCCAACCCACCCAACAAGCCACCCAACCACCCCTCCCATCGACAACACTGCTCGAGTATTATTATAATGTCTCTAACACCACCATAGCATAGCATGGGACCTCCTCATCCATCTCCTCTACAACTCTGATCGGACCTTCCTAACGCAACCTTTAACACGTAGCTCAAGGTAGCCAATTTTGTACAAGAAGCCGAAGCGACAATGCCAACAGGCACAGTAGAGCTGGAGCCCATGCCCATTGCAGATGACGAAGCTCTATGAGCTCCTCTCTCTTCCCCGCTGAAGATGTCCAATTTTGCCCTGACTTGCAGTCATTTCAGGAGTTGTTGGACAGTGCGCTTATGCATTAATGGAAGTGCCAACTTGAGGGCTCCCATCTCCATCTATATGAAATCCTAGAGGTGCACCCCCTCACACAATTCATCATGCAGTCCTTCGACGATTGGCAATGCATGCATCCAAAGAACACAAGAGGAGGATACAACCTCACCCCTGATAGTCCAGTCCCAACAATGACTGATGCAGATGCTGGTCTACTACCCAATGGCGACTCCCCCTTCTTGAAGTTGGAGAAATCTTGGTGATACTACCAGAGTGCCCACATTGATCGCCGAATCCATCCCCTGTATGAATGATGATGGACTTGGTCTCAATTGTGAGAACTCCAAGGAAAGGACCTCGATATGTTGTACAACTTTCCAAAGTACAACTTTCCCAAAGAGATGACTTAAGAGGGATTTTGCTTTTGCCTCCTGTCATTCAACAATACGTACAGCTCAGTTCTAGATCCCGCTGTCATAGCAGTAGTCCACTTCAATTGCCTCCTCCTATTCTGCGACCTCCCCACCCATAGTTGCCCCATCAACAACCACCACAATATGAACAACTAGTTTGTCTTCAATCATGATGTTGGTCCTACGCATTCTAGGACCTCTGCCTCTACCTTTGTGTCCATAATCTCCATGGACATCACATCCGCATGTATGAGGATATGCATGCCGTCCATTTTTGGAAGTATTGCTACCTCACTCACCTCCCTCCACAACAGTTGGACCGCTATGCAGTCCTACAGATAGTCCTCACCACATACCTTCTCCAGCACGGTTGACCTGAGGGCAGATCAGCAATAGGAAGGGGGGCATGTAAACATCCATAGAGTATAGTCACCACATCCACAGAGGACAGTCACTGAATGCAGGGTGATTGGTGATTAGAGGTGATTAGGCTTCATGATCTACTTCAACGGACAAGCTCAGGGAGTTTGATCCCCAAATACCCCTAAACCATAAACCATCTTTGCAACTCAGTGGGGTGTGTATGTAGCTAGCATGATGATATTCGAATTAACCAATGGCCCTACCACCTTCCAATGGATGATGATCGCGGTATTCAAAGAGTGTCTGAGAGACTTCATGGAAGTCTTCTTGGACGACATCCGCATGAACTTGACATCGGATGACCACCTGAAGTACCTCAGGCTTGACCTCGAGAAGTGCCACTTATACCGCATATCCCTGAATCCTCTTAAGTGCCAGTTTTAGGTCAAACATGGTGTCATTCTGGGCCACATAGTGTCCCGGAATGGAATCTCTATGGACGACAATAAAATCAAACTCATCTTGGAGTTACTACCGGGAGTCCAACGATTTACTGGCCACATGGGCTATTACAAGAGATTCATCTTATTCTATGCGAACATAGCCCCGACCATTATACAAACTGCTAGTATCCTTTGAGTGGACTGAGGAATGCCAAAATTCCTTCGAAATCCTCAAACTAGCTCCAGCCACCACACTAGTGTTGAGGTCACCTGACTAGAATTTAATATTCCATGTCCATATCGATACCTCCAACTTTGCCATCGGGTGTGTGAGAGCCCAACCTGGGGAGCATAATCTAGATTACCCAGTATACTTTGCAAGCCGCCAACTAAACAAGTCTGAGGTTAACTACACCACAACCGAAAGGGAAGGGCTAGCCATGGTCTATGCAGTCAAGAAGTTCAGGCACTACTTGTTAGCTAACAAGTTTATCTTCTTCGTGGACCACCAAGCATTGCTATACTTGGTCAACAAACCCTGCATGACTGGAGGCATCACCAGGTGGATGTTAATCCTTTTAGAGTTTGACTTCAGAGTCCTTATATGTAAAGGGAAAATCCACGTCTTGGCCGACCACCTATCGAGAATCCCAAACGATGAAGCCTCAATGGGAGTAGAAGATGATCACCTAGATGCTTCTCTCTTCTTACTCGACATCATCCCCAAATGGGCCGTCGAAATTGGCCACTACTTGGCAAAAAGATTACCCCTAGGCCAGATCCTTAAGAAGGATAGAGCTCGCAAACTCATTAAGGACAACGTGCCATATAAACTGATAGCAGGCCAACTATACCGTAAGGGGAAGGATGGCATCCGTTGAAGATGTGTGCGCGAACACGAATACATCGATGTGCTTGAAGAAGCCCACTCAAGAATCATAGGAGGTTATTTTTTTGCTACTGTTATAGCATGTAAAGTGCTACAAGCTAGTCTTTGGTGGCTAACACTCTTTGGAGATGCAGTCAAATTGATCAAATGATGTGACCCTTGCCAAGTATCCAAATCCCACACAGTGGACATGATGGCCTTGAATGGAATCTTGACCTATCAACCCTTCAAAAAATGGGGCATCGATTTTATTGGACCCATAAGCCTAATAGCTAAGGGAATCGGGGCCAAATACATCATCTTGGCTACCAATTACTTCACCAAGTGGGTAGAAGGGAGAACCATAGTGAAGGTTGATGCGAGATCCACCACCAATTTCTTATATGAACAAGTCATCACACGGTTCGGATGCCCATTGGAGTTAGTCAGCGACAAGGGAACTCACTTCCTCAACGAAACAATAGCAATCCTAAGTAGTGAGTTTATGATCATACAAAGGAAGTCAATGCCATACTACCCTAGGGAAAATGGCTTGGCCGAGAGCTCCAATAAAACATGATGTAAGATCATCACCTGTACAATAGAAGCTAGTCGTACCGATTGGGAGCATAAGCTCATAGCAGCATTATGGGCCTACAGAGCCTCCTAGAAAGTGGCCATGCACTGTACCCCTTCAGCCTATCCTTTGGGGTGGAGGTGGTGATGTTAATAAAGTATCTAGTGCCTAGCCTTCCTCTTACTGTTAAGGAAAGACTTACAGAGAAGACAAGATTGCATGCATCCTACTCTCTCTGGGTAGAAAAGCCCAGCATAAAATGTGGTTTGGACCCCAACCTCAAGAGCAAGGACCAAGGAGAGAGAGATTTGGCACTCCTATATAGTGTCCATAATACCAATTGCAAGCTAAAGTACCAAGGTATGGATCCCTACTGCGTGGTTGAGATCACTCCACAAGGATCATGCCAAATAGCCACCCTTGATGGGACAAAAATGGATGGCTACCTTAACAGGAGCGAATTAAAAAGATACTACAGGCCACTCACTCTCTCCACCCTTCAAGCAGTGCATAGAGAAAAAGAACTCGAGGCCGAGGTGGCCATAATGATACGCCAAGCCATCCAGGAAGCCAAAACCTGTAATGCTAAGCTCCAACAGCATAAGCAAATGACACTACTTAAGGCGATGATTGAACAGATGCAACTAATGGATGAGCTAATAGTAGAGGCAACTAGGTTGCTAGTTCAACTGAAGGTTCCATGCATGCACATCAAAGCACTCATAGATCCAAGAGCGAGCCACAACTTCATCTTCTGTGAGGTATGGGAAAAGCTACAAGTACCCCTAACCCTCGCCGTCGCTTTAGTAAGAGCTATAAACGACCAACTCCTACAAACCTTAGGTTTTGTGAATTTAAGTCTAGCGGTTGTTTGCCAGGCAGTGGAAATACAATTTTATGTTCTCCGACCATAGAAGCAACTCATGAATTGATTATATATTGGGAAGAACCTAGTGCTATGCCGTGAACTATCAAATCCACTGGCGCACCCGCATTGCTTCACTCACAAATGGTGGTAGAATGGCTGTAGTCCCGCTATGTGAACCTAGTCTTGCTCCTTTAGTTCCACCCTTGCCGGTCCATGACAACGAAGCTACACAAGAGGGCGGACTGCAAGCCCCATCCACCTCCAGCCCCCAACCACAAGTCCAACCCCAAAAGGAGAAGAAAGCCAACTATAGGGGTAAACCGGTGCCATTAACCACTCCACCACCACCACCACCACCGTCTCCACTTAGGAAATTTGTGAACATCAAGTTCAAGAGGCTATCCGTTGTGTCCAATGTCACTCCAATCGGACCCGACGCCCAGAGGAAGTCCAAGCAGCACAAAAGACACTAGTCGCCCCAAGAATGTCTCTTCCAAAACCATCCGTTACAAGAAGAAGACCACATCACCAGCTCGCGCTTCGAGCTTCGAGCTCTAATCCACCTCCTCCACTGCCACATTCCTCCAACAGCTCTATCAGCACCAAACACTTGGGCAGCCAAGGCAAGAAGGTCACCTAGATGAGGGTACAAGCCGTGAAGGTTTCGAAGGCAGCAACACAAGCACATGTGTTGTTGCAGCACCACAAGAACCTACCGATGAACCAAACGTAGTAGGCCAGCTCTAGAGTACCAAGTACGTACTATTACCACGAATAGTTCGACTCAACATAAATATCTCCAAGGGCATCCAAGGAGCAGCGCAAGGACGACCCCTCCCTTGCGAAGTGTTACACAAGAACATCTCTCTAATTCCAAAGGCAAACCCTCGAAAGAAATTGTGATCATACCACCTCCAATGGTACCGACCTACTCACGAAAGCAAGGGTCTGCGGCAAGGGCGGTCTCACAAGAACCCGCTTTCCCCAAGAAAATGGACCACGCTATAGCAACTAAGCCCAATGCCAATGTGCCCTGGCGTCTAAGGTAAAACAAAACCTGGACACTTACTCTATGTGGCTTTTAACACGCTTTGCGGCAGCATGGCGTCTGCCCACACTGCATTCCTCATAATTATCAAGTCTAGGTAGGTGAGTCAGTACAGTAGGCATCCAACCCGATGCACCCATAGCCCACAAGTCACTACGCAACACATACACACACACATCCATGGTCAATACTAGGTGATTAGGGTCAGTACGTCCATTTTTGCATTTGGTCACCATCATGCACGTTGGCTGTACAATCAGTCCCACACTGCACAAATGCACTTCACTCACTCTCTCTCCCACTCACCACACCCCCCCTCTTTTACTTCTCTACACAGTCAATATCTTGCCAGTTGTTGCCATCTTGAATCCCATCGAGTAGTGCCATCAAGTATCCCGTCGGTCATTGCCAAAGAAGGATCTGATCGACTGTCATGATCCCATATCCCACCGACTGTCACCATCCTCAAATCACACCGACCGTCACCATCCTGTATTACACCGGCCGTGATCTTTTTTCATTTCACACCAACCGTCACCAAAGCAATACCCCGCCGTCGCCATCAACTTACCCTGCCGATCGTCGCTAAAGCGGTACCCTGTCGACCTCTGCCATTGACCTATTTTGCCGACCGTCGCCATCAACTTACCGCACCGACCATCTTTAAAGTGACCATTGCCATTGACTTACCTTGCCGACCGTCGCCATTGAAATATCCCATCGGATGTGGGGATGCAAAATCTATATAAACAGGCCTTATCCCATTGGGACATCGCCATAGCAGTTTCCCCCAGGCTCTTGCAAAATTTGCCTAAAATTCTCATAGCCTCCTGCCCTCTTCTACTACCATCCAAAATAGCCTGTATATGTCCTCCCGCTCGTCCTCATCCACTGACTCCCTCATCACTCAACTGCCATCACTCTTTCCGATGGATCCCGAACACGAATTGTTTGAATTCAAAATGGAGTTGGGACTCCGTCCCTACCCTATGCCATAGGCCACTAGCCCCTCAGATTCCCAAAGCACTCCTTTTGCAACAATCCGTATGCCTTCCTCTCATTTCCGATAGAAGAATTGCAAGGGGAAGAAGAAGTGTGCGATAGAAAGGCCACCTAGGAGGGTACAATAGTAGCTGGTATGCCCCCCTCAAGATCAAGAAAGCGCACCTCGGCTCCAAGAATAGGCGAATACAAGGTCGTGCGCTCCCAATCGCACTCACCGCTGGGAGAAGCATGGCTCCAAGAATTGGATGCGTGCATTGTGCACTCGCGCTTCGCTTACGAGGGTCATGAATACACCCTCCACTACCATACAGTAGCAGCCTATGTAGCACTAAAGGAACCAGGGGTGGAAGATGTGCTCAGAGTTGCTGGCCTGAGCAAAGTGGCAGACCGCTTTCCATGCCATCTGGAGATGAAACTATTGGTAGAATTCCTCCAAGCATACAATAACAACACCAACGTTGGCATCCTACGAGATGCAATATGCACTCCCCACCACTACCAGATATATCAAGATGTGGTATGTGCCGCCTTCAACCTGCCGGTCATTGGCGATAAGTACTCCATGAAGAAGAAGCTAGACACCCTCAGCAAGGTCTGCCACTATGACCAACAGAAGAGCAAGGGACGACTCTAGCTCGCTGCCATTCACAAGCCCGAGGTGGAAAAATTGGCAAGAGCCTTGCAATGGCTCACACAAATCAAGCACATGGACCACCATCAGTCCATCATGCCCAATATCCTGTTGCGCTTGGTGGAGCCCCAACTTACAAATTGGGAAGACTATTTTTGCACCTAGATGAGGGATGACCTCAAGATGCACGGGGAAGTAATTGGCAACCTGATGCTCTATATGCCGGTTCTCTACTACTTGCTGATGTAGCATCCACTAGTCGGCTTCAGGTTAGTCAAAAAATCTGCCAGAGGACTAGCACAGACAGAGCAAGAAGAGATAGATGTCAAGCCCAAGTGAGCAAGGACAACGAGCACTGACACTCCGACTAGCCATGTGCAATTGGACCTGAGCGAGTTGCTCGCGCAGTACAAAGATTTCCAGATGCAAGAATTCTTGAGCCAACAATTGTGACTCCAGTAGGAGGATTCTCACAACAAGGGCAAACAACTTTAGGAGGAGCCAATCCTCATTGAAGACCTCCAGGGTGGTGAAACAGTCACTATTGGCCTCCATCTAGTCTCCAAAGCCATGCCGACCACTCCCGCTGTGCCCTTTGTCTCGGTCTCCACAACCCCCCAAGAGAACACATCCTTTGCCACTAGCACCTCTTCCTCTCCATGGGCCAGCCTAGCAGAGGCCCTACAGTTTTGCAGTGCACCCCAATATAGGGCACTAGGTGGCTATAGCCACATGTCGGCTGAGCAATTATCGAGTGCGAACGTGATGGAACAATGCCTATTTGAAGCCATGGAACAACTCCCACAGGTCGCACACACAATTTTGCAGAGGAGGTAGGAACAAGCCTCACAGCTCTCAGCTAGTCTCCTTCAGGCATAGCTTGCTGTGCACGACAGCCAATCCATAATGGCTGCAACCCAAGCCATGGGTCAAGCAGCTGTACAAAGAGCAGAGGAGTACCGTGCAAAAGTTGAAGAGCTCGAGCTAGCCCTAACAAATCTCAAGGATGACCTAGCCACAAGAAAATCCCTGGTCCAAACTGTCATGGACCAGGTTAACAAGACGGAGTCTCTGGCCTGCGAACAACATTGGAGCAAAAGGCATAGGCAGAGGCGCAATACACCAGAACACAGGAGCACCAGGAATGATAGATCCACAATCTATAGGATCTCTTCGCACAAGAACAGGAATTTACAGTGTCCCTCCCAAAAGAGAACGAATGATAGCACAACCTTGACCAATCAGAGGAGTCAGATTTGGAAGACCGGGAGCAACAAGTGTTTCAGATGTATAGGGAGGTGTCCGCACAGTTTGCCACATATACACTTGCACCATGCACCCTCCCCCAAACCCTCCAAATGCACTTCAATGCACTCCGCGCACAAAACCTCATCTTCCACTTAGACCTCACAGCCCCACTTCCTCCTAATGCCCTCCAAACCATCCTTCGCCGTAACCCCGACCATTGCCACCCCATCCTTGCCATGTCATACTTCTCCTTAGATCTCCAACCCAATTCTCTCTCTCTCTCTCTCCTCTACTCGTCCGACCTCCAGACTCTAGCCGCCCATCCAATCCTCCTCAATTTTCAGGCCTAGTGCCGCATCATCACGGAGTCCCTTGATTATCCTATGGATGATGAAGTGATGTAGTTTGCAAAGCCCGAGGAACTCACACTGTGGGTTACACCCCCGAAAGTTTGCAAGCAGACATTAATTGGATGCAGATCTATGGCCGACCCTCTGCAATCCAATCTCAAGGGTACCTTGCGGCATTGTAGTCCACCACTTACAACCCCCCCAGCATAATATTCCTCTTCAATAGGGTGCTACAAGCTCTACAAGACTCACTTGAGTCCTTGGTGAGAAATTTTGAAACAATTCATGTAGCATACCCTAAGGAATTCACCAAGGAAGTAGGCCAAGAAGCCATCGCCCTCTTTAATTCTACCACCCCTCTTGCTGAAATTCCACCACCACCTCCTTTGGATCCCGACCAACCCACCCAACAAGCCACCCAACCACCCCTCACTCGGACAACACTGCCCGAGTATTCTTCTAATGCCCCTAACACCACCATAGTACATCATGATACCTCCTCGTCCATCTTCTCTATAGCTCCGATTGACCTTCCTTACGTAGCCTTTAACACGCTGCTCAAGGCAACCAATTTTGTATAAGAAGCCGAAGCAACAATGCCAACAGGCATAGCAAAGCCGGAGCCCATGGTCATTTCAAATGACAAAGCTCCACCAGCACCTCTTGCTTTCCCCCCTGAAGATGTCCAATAGCGCCTTGACTTGCAATCATTTCAGGAGCTGCCAGACAGTGAGCTTATGCATCATTGGAAGTGCCAACTCGAGGGCTCCCACCTCCATCTATACGAAATCCTAGAGGTGCGCCCCCTCACACAATTCATCATGCAGTCCTTCGATGATTGGCAACGTGCGCATCCAAAGTGCACAAGAGGAGGATATAACCTCACCCCCGATGCTCCAGTACCAACAACAACTGATGTAGATGCCGGTCTACTACCACGATGGCGACTCCCCTTCTTGAAGATGGAGAAATTTTGGTGATACTACCACAGTGCCCACATCGATCGCCGAATCTACCCCCTGTATATGCCCATGGAACGATGATGGACTTGGGCTCAATTGTGAGAACCCCGGCAAAAGGACTTAGATATGTTGTACAACTTTCCAAAGTACAACTTTCCCAAAGAGATGACACAGGAGGGATTTCGGTTTTGCCTCCAATCATTCAACATGTATGGCTCAGTTATAGATCTTGCCGTCGTAGTAGTGGTCCACTTCAATTGCCTCCTCCTCTTACTCCTCCGCGATCTCCCCACCCACAGTCGCCCCATTGACGACTGCCTCCACAATCTGAACACCCAGATTGTATTCAATCCCGACATTGGTCCTACGTAATTCCAAGACCTCTGCCTCTACCTCCACGTCCGTAATCTCCACGGACATCACATTTGCACGTACGAGGATATGGATGCTGTCCATTTTTGGAAGTATCGCTCGTACTCAATTGCCTCACTCCACAATAACTGGACCGCTATGTAGTCCTACACATAATGCTCACCACATACCTCCTCCAACACGGCTGACCTGAGGGTGGATCATCAATAGGAAGGGGGGCATGTTAACATCCACAGAGTACAATCACCACATCCACATAGTACAATCACCGAATGCATGGTAATAAGTGATTAGAGGTGATTAGGTTTCATGATCTACTTCAACAGACAAAGCTTAGAGAGTTTGATCCCCAAATACCCCAAGGCCAATGATTGCAGCCAACATGCACAGATTGTAGCCTCCAGCTAACACCCCAAGGCCAAAGACTATAGGTAACTTGCACATTTGGATCTACGTCAACAGAAATAGCCATGGAAAGAGTATAGCTCAAACCCAGGGAGTTTGATCCCCAAATGTCCCGAGGCCAAAGCATCCAAGAAACATGCATAGGTAATTATATGTTCCAGCTGCAAGATGTTGTTAAGTGTCTCACGGAAGTTAAGCCTTGCCACTCTAGGTTTTGAGCCTCATGCATGGGTTTTGAACCCCAAATGACTCAAGGCGTGAGGGTGCTCAAGGAGTTTGAGTCCCAAATTGCCTAAGCCTTGGAGGCGCAAGGCTAACACAAGCACTATTTGGGGGCCGGTTAGGAACACCTCCTAATGCCAGGCTTGTCCCAAGAGCTCTAATATGGTTAACACAAGCACTATTTCCGCTAGTTGGAGAGATGGAAAGAGTAGCAATATGCCTTGGCACCCTACGGGCCCAAGAGCCTTTGGTTGTAAAGAGAACGAGAGTGCTAAAGAGAAAAGGGTTGGCCCTCCCTTCGAAAGGTGACATGTGTAAAAGGACAAAATATTGACTTTGGTCTTCATTGTTGTTTGCAAAAGTTTGAATACAAGTTCCCTCTACTCTTCCAAGAGAGTGTTTTGGGTGTTCCCTTGTTTCCATTGTAGTGCCCTTGCGTTTGCCACTGCATCCCCCTTCACTCTCCTCCTCCCTTCTCCTTCTCCCTCCCTTCTCCTGTCTCTTCTCCCCTCTCCCCCTTCCTTCTTTGTCTCGTGGAAACACATTGCAACAATCCGGAGGTTGCTTGAGTGACACTTGCAATGGCTTGTGCCTTGCATTGCTCTCACAAGGAGTAGCTTGGAGTGGAGGCTCCATCGGCATCTCTTGAACATCCCCACAACACATGAGCCAGCAAGACGACCCAGACATCTCGTCATTTGATGTATCATCCCTATCCTCGTCTTCTGTACCGGTGTCTTTCTCTGTTTGAGAGTTTGTGTCAGAGTCGGAATGCCTTTTCTTCTTTTGTTTTTTAGATCTTGACTTCATGCCTAGTCTTCTTTCTACTCTTTGTGCCACATCAACCATGTTGTTAAAATCATTTACTCCTACAAGCTACTCTCTGCCAGTAGCTACTACTGTCCACAATTCTTTGTTTAGTCCCTTTCAGAAATAATCTCCCAACTGCTCATCAGTGGGTTGTTGATTGTTTGTTAGCCTTCTATTCAGATTTCTGAACATTTGAGCATAGTCTTCAACTAAGACTCTGTTTTCATGTTGTTAAAGTCATTTACTCCTGCAAGCTGCTCTCTGCCATTAGCTACTACTGTCTACAATTCTTTGTTTAGTCCCTTACAGAAATAATCTCCCAACTGCTCATCAGTGGGTTGATGATTGTTTGTTAGCCTTCTATTTAGATTTCTGAACATTTGGGCATAGTCTTCAACTAAGACTCTGTTTTTGCTTCATATTTTGAAGCTTTTTGAGTATGTCTTCTGGAGTTTTTTCTTTATGAAAATAGCTTAAAAAAGCAGTTTTCAAATCATCATAAGATGCAAAATGAGCTGTAACACCATATTGCATAAGCCAAATCATTGCCTTACCAATTAAAAGTTGCTCCAGATTGCTCTTTCTTGGCGAGGTCCGAAAGTTGTCGGAATCCGCTTGCAGCCCACCTTGTTTCAAATTGTCCGACATGACTGTCTAGATCTTGCCCTTTCTTGCCGATGAAATTGGTTGCCTTTACCAAAGGATTTTGCATTCTTGGTTGGCGTTGTTGTCTTTGAGCTTGAGCTTGTAATTTCTTTTTTGGAGGTGGAGGTAATGGATTGAAGTTGAGTTTTCTTTGAGCTTGAACAAATAGTCGTGTTGTGAAATTTGTTGCAATACTCCTTTTGAATTACTTCTTTTGAGTAATTCTTCAGTAAGTGATTGCACCATGAATTTGCTAAGTTCAATTTGAACCTCACTGATTTTTGTACTATGCACAGAATTATCAAAAGAGCTTGCTCCACTCAGTGTGTAATTGGGATCGTGAAAAATGTTGTCTCGATCATTTGTTTGTCTACCCACTACCAATCTAGCATGGTTTCTTGTAAAATAGGCATAGCCAATTCAGAGAGGTGACGTTTTCTCCTGAAAGTTATAGGACATGGACCAAGATACTCACCATGTAAGAAAGAAATAGAGAACTGTGGTCACTGGCTACTGTTGAGGAATTTGATTCTTGCTAAATGCTCAATTTGAGACACATCTTCATAGACCTCACTCGTTGTCGTAGTGTGTTCACTTGTTCGAAGTGTTGTGGCAACTATCCAGCTGGTTCTTGTCATGAGAAAGTCGTTTATAGAAGTCATGAAGGATTTTCGAAAGTGGTCCGTCTTCAAGCAATCTTTGAATGACGTCATTCATTGAATCGGGTTGTATGCCATTTTGTGCTTTGCTAGAAGTCTTCTTTGCTACAATACGTTGTTTTTTATTTGATTTCTTGGGAGTTGTTGTGTCTGCTGGTCGATTTGTGTTGTAGTTATTGTAGAACATACGGTTTTCACTCTTTTGCAGAATTGCTATGTAGCAGCAATCGGTAGTCAGAGCTCGAACATAGTGAAATAGGAATGCTTGGGTTGGACTTAAATATGACTAATGTCAAAAAAGGAAGAGATAGTACAAAACATGCAAATAGCCGAGATAATCATTTGTAGAGTAGAAATATTGCATATAGTTTGTATTTCAACAGATAGCAACAACTCTCATGCAGGAGATGATGATCAACTTATAACAACATACGATGGTATTCTGACCTCAGTCGGCAGATAACAGTAAAAAGCAGACAGAGTCCCAGAAATGATGTGGTGGATAAGGCCACTACTACTGGTTGTTAGGAACAGTTATAACTATCCCTAAAGTTGCAAAAGTATCCACTACTTGCTATTGTAACCCCCCTTTACTAGAGAGAGAGAGAGAGAGAGAGAGAGAGAGAGAGAGAGAGAGAGAGGTACCATGTTTTTGAAAAAACATGGTTCTTAGTTCAGTTTTCCCCTCCCAAGAATCTAAGCGTCCACGAATTATAAGATCAGAATGGTTTCAATGAATGTAGCCTGCAAACTCACACACACACACACAATGTGTCCTAAGGAAGCAAAGAATTCATGAATGATCAGATCGGAATGGTTTCAATGATTTTGAAAATGTAGCTTGTCTCAAACGATGCAAACTCACACACACACACACACAACGTGTCCTAAGGAAGCAAAGAATTCCAAATAGAAAGCAAAGTCAATTGAAAAGCAAGGCTAGCTTCTCAAAAATGAAGGTTAGATTAGATCACTCAGGGTACACAGTGCAAGCTTTATCTCTAGACATATTGCCAGGTCATCAAGATGCCCCTATGAAAGATACAATTACATTTAATGATTACTGCTCCAATCTATTCTATTAAGGAGGGAGGAGGGAGGAGGGAGAGGCACGTGGCGGGAGGAGGGAGAGGCACGTGGCGGGAGGAGGAGGGACGACGTTGCTGGGCTCACCTTCATCTTCACCTTCATCACCTTCACGCCATCGCATTGAAGGTGATCGCCCGCCTCACATTGAAGGTGATCGCCCGCCGTCGTAGCGTTTTGAAACTTCCCTCGCTCGACCTTTGCTTCTCTCCAGCTCGCTCCTTCGCCAACCTGCAGCTCCCTCCGTCGTCGTCGTCGTCTCGCTTCTTCGCCAACCTGCAGCTCTTTCTTCGTCTCGCTTTTCCTGCAGCTCTTTCTTCATCTCCAGCTCGCTCCTTCGCCAACCTGTAGCTCGGTGATCGCTGGGCTCCGTGTCTCCTAGGCTGGGCTCCGTGTCTCCTACGCTGCGCCATCGCCATCGCCAAGCCGTCTCCTGTGAAGCTCGACCTGCTTGACCTTCAGCTCTTCTATTTCTCTTCTATTATTCTATTATTAGGAGGGAGGAGGGAGGAGACACGTGCTCGAGCTCCATCTCCTGCACCTCCACCACCCTCCACCACGCTTCGTCTCCTTCAGCTCCTTCAGCTCCACCACCCTCCTTCTCTTAGTGCCCTACCCTCTGCCTACTCCTTGCCTTTGCAGCTTGCTACTACGGTCTGCAGCAAAGGGAGCCCAGCAAGGTCAGAGATCTCCATCCTCCCTCCTTATCTATCTATTCTATTAAGGAGGAGAAGATAGAAATGGAAGATAGAAGATAGAAATGGAAGATAGAAGATAGATGAATTCCGTGGATCCTTCGATTGAAACTCTCTCTCTAACCACAACACAAATCAAGTGCAAATCTCGAGGGGGCAAAGGCATGCAAAGTGTAGACATACAGGTGAGGGAGTGTGATTCAGTTCAACGACTATTTCATTGCATGCGCCGAAAATAAAAGAATATGGATTAAATCAAATATAAAAGAAATGGGGAGGGGGGATAAAGGTGTAAGGCATTAGCTGAATTTATACGTGGGGGTGTATGTCATTACGTATTTCTATGAGACAGAGAGAGAGAGAGAGAGAGAGAGAGAGAGAGAGAGAGAGAGAGAGAGATGTACAGTTATAGAGTGCCCTTGAGCATCTATCTTCTATCTATTGCCTTCCCTTCCTTGCCTCATCCCATGCTCCTCTAGCACATAACAAAAATGAATGACTATTTCATTGCATGTGCCGAAAACAAAAGAGAGAGAGAGCGAGACGGTGTGTGTGTGAGCAAGGTCAGAGAGAGAGCGAGACGGTGTGTGTGTGAGGACCCGAATGCAAATCTCGAGGGGGCAAAGGCATGCAGAGTGCAGACATAAAGGTGAGGGAGTGTGATTCAGTTCAATGACTATTTCATTACATGCATCGAAAACAAAAGAATATGGATTAAACCAAATATGGACTAACGGCATTATCATATGACCTTGCATGTAGACACATATGCTACACCCTCCTTTCCCTTCAAGTAATTAACTGATAGCCAATACATGCTGAGCCAATAGAAAAGGATTATAGAAAAGGCTGGTAGTTTAGCGTGCAGCTGTGTTGTAGGTTGGGCTACTGTAGGTTGGGCGAGAGAGAGAGAGAGAGAGAGAGAGAGAGAGATGTACAGTTCGCTTATATACACTTCCTCTAGCCATTGCTGTATGTTATTGGAGCACCCAACAATAGTCCATTCGTTCTAACTAGACACATTAAGTACATTAAATTATTTCCCGTATTTCCTTGCTGCCAATACCAGCGAATCTCTTGATTAAAAACCATCTTGAGGGATGATCCAATGCAAGAGAAAGATAAGTGGAAGAGGGGGGGAGAATTGCACATGCTTAAAAACCATCTTGAGGGATGATCCAATGCAAGAGAAAGATAAGTGGAAGAGGGGGGAGAGAGAGAGAGAGAGAGAGATTATATGTGTGTATGTGAGAGAGAGTGTGTGTTTGTGTGTGTGTGTGTGTGTGTGTGTGTGTGTGTGTGTGTGTGCTTTTGTGTTTTTGTGAATATCTAAGGAAAGGAGATGAAAGAAAATAAAGATAATGGAGGAACGAAAGAAGGTAGATTTGAGCAAGCAAGGAGAGATTTTCCTGAAGGAAAAGAGGTAGTGTGCACCCTCCTATAGGTCAATCAATCGCCATCATGCAACCTTGCATGTAGACACATATGCTACACCCTCCTTTCCCTTCAAGTAATTAACTGTATCAGTCTACCTTATATCACATATAGTCATACGATTCACTTCCTCTAGCCATTGCTGTATGTTATTGGAGCACCCAACATTAGTCCATTCGTTCTAACTACACACATTAAGTACATTAAATTATTTCCCGTATTTCCTTGCTGCCAATACTGGCGAATTTCTTGATTAAAAACCAGATTGAGGCATGATCCAATGCAAGAGAAAGATAAGTGGAAGAGGGGGGAGAGAGAGAGAGAGAGAGAGAGAGAGAGAGAGAGAGAGAGAGAGAGAGAGAGAGAGAGAGATTATATGTGTGTGAGAGAGAGAGAGTGTGTGTTTGTGTGTGTGTGTGTGTGTGTGTGTGTGTGTGTGTGTGTGTGTGTGTGTGTGCTTTTGTGTTTTTGTGAGAGAGGGAGAGAGAGAGAGAGGGGGGGGAGGTTTTGAGAGAGAGAGAGAGAAAGAGAGGTGTAGGGGTTGATCGATGCTAGGGGGAAGGTGAAAGGGCATGAATATCTAAGGAAAGGAGATGAAAGAAAATAAAGATATGCACAAAACCATAGCTAGAGAGAGAGAGAGAGAGAGAGAGGTGGGGAGGGGGGAGGTCGAGGGTTTATCGAATGACTAACGACATTATCATATGACCTTGCATGTAGACACATATGCTACACCCTCCTTTCCCTTCAAGTAATTAACTGTATCAGTCTACCTTATATCACATATAGTCATATGATTCACTTCCTCTAGCCATTGCTGTATGTTATTGGAGCACCCAACATTAGTCCATTCGTTCTAACTAGACACATTAAGTACATTAAATTATTTCCCGTATTTCCTTGCTGCCAATACCGGCGAATTTCTTGATTAAAAACCATCTTGAGGGATGATCCAATGCAAGAGAAAGATAAGTGGAAGAGGGGGGAGAATTGCACATGCTTAAAAACCATCTTGAGGGATGATCCAATGCTAGAGAAAGATAAGTGGAAGAGGGGGAGAGAGAGAGAGAGAGAGAGAGAGAGAGAGAGAGAGAGAGAGAGAGAGATTATATGTGTGTAAGAGAGAGAGAGTGTGTGTTTGTGTGTGTGTGTGTGTGTGGGGGGGGGTGTATGTCATTACGTATTTCTATGAGAGAGAGAGAGAGAGAGAGAGAGAGAGAGAGAGAGAGAGATGTACAGTTCGCTTAGCTTTACTTTTGTTTTGGGTTGTTTTTCTTGCAGGTGCTTCATTTTATTGTTGGACTAGCACTAGCTTCTCTCCACAACTTTTGTTTATCCAGGTAGGTGATCACTTTTTTTTGTGTGTGTGTGTGTGTGTGTATGTGTGTTTGCATCTTAAACATTTTCAAAATCATTGAAACCATTCTGATCTTATAAATCATGAATTCTCTGTTACATTCATGAAACCATTCTGATCGTAATTCGTGGATGCTTAGATTCTTGGGAGGGGAAAATTGAACTAAGAACCATCTTTTTTCAAAAAGATAATGGAGGAGAGAGAGAGAGAGAGAGAGAGAGAGAGAGATTTAGAAGCTACATTTTTAAAATCATCCAAACCATTATGATCTTATAGTTTCTAGATGATTATATTATTGAGACGGAAGAACTAACAGATAATGGAGGCGAGAGAGAGAGAGAGAGAGAGGGAGAGAGAGAGAGAGAGGGAAAATATAATGGTGGACAAAAGTGAATTAAGTTAGTGTCTTAGTTAGAGACAAGGCGATGATGGGGTTGGAGCAGTAATCATTAAATGTAATTGTATCTTTCGTAGGGGCATCTTGATGACCTGGCAATATGTCTAGAGATAAAGCTTGCACTGTGTACCCTGAGTGATCTAATCTAACCTTCATTTTTGAGAAGCTAGCCTTGCTTTTCAATTGACTTTGCTTTCTATTTGGAATTCTTTGCTTCCTTAGGACACGTTGTGTGTGTGTGTGTGAGTTTGCATCATTTGAGACAAGCTACATTTTCAAAATCATTGAAACCATTCCGATCTGATCATTCATGAATTCTTTGCTTCCTTAGGACACATTGTGTGTGTGTGTGTGAGTTTGCAGGCTACATTCATTGAAACCATTCTGATCTTATAATTCGTGGACGCTTAGATTCTTGGGAGGGGAAAACTGAACTAAGAACCATGTTTTTTCAAAAACATGGTACCTCTCTCTCTCTCTCTCTCTCTCTCTCTCTCTCTCTCTCTCTCTCTCTCTCTCTCTCCAACCTACAGTAGCCCAACCTACAACACAGTTGCATGCTAAACTACCAGCCTTTTCTACAATCCTTTTCTATTGGCTCAGCATGATCTCTTCTATTGTGGACCTTGCTATGCTGCTCTGTGTGTAGAGTCTCATACCTCCATGCCTGCTTTGTTTGTGCATATTTCTTAGGAGAGGCGAGAGAGAGAGAGAGAGAGAGAGAGAGAGAGAGGGAAAATATAATGGTGGAATTAAGTTTGTAGATGATTATATTATTGAGATGGAAGAACTAAAAGATAATGGAGGCGATGATGTGATTGGACCAGTAATCATTAAATGTAAGCTACATTTTTTAAATCATGCAAACCATTATGATCTTATAGTTTCTAGATGATGATATTATTGAGACGGAAGAACTAAAAGATAATAGAGGTGAGAGAGAGAGAGAGAGGGAGAGAGAGAGAGAGAGAGGGAAAATATATTGATGGACAGAAGTGAATGAAGTTAGTGTATTAGTTAGAGACAAGGCAATGATGTGGTTGTGCTGCTCTGTGTGTAGAGTCTCATACCTCCATGCCTGCTTTGTCTGTGCATATCTCTTAGGAGAGGCGAGAGAGAGAGAGAGAGAGAGAGAGAGAGAGAGAGAGAGGGAAAATATAATGGTGGACAGAAAGGAATTAAGTTTGTAGATGATTATATTATTGAGATGGAAGAACTAAAAGATAATGGAGGCGATGATGTGATTGGACCAGTAATCATTAAATGTAAGCTACATTTTTTAAATCATGCAAACTATTATGATCTTATAGTTTCTAGATGATTATATTATTGAGACGGAAGAACTAAAAGATAATAGAGGTGAGAGAGAGAGAGAGAGAGGGAGAGAGAGAGAGAGGGAAAATATATTGATGGACAGAAGTGAATGAAGTTAGTGTATTAGTTAGAGACAAGGCGATGATGTGGTTGGACCCTATGTGATCTAATCAACCTCTCAAGGAGAGTAAAGGATTATGTATGTTTCATGTCATGTGCATTATGGCCATGAGAAGTAACCTCCAGAGGTGAGGCGATTGGATATCAGTAATCATTAAATGTAATTGTATCTTTCCTAGGAGCATCTTGATGACTTGGCAATATGTCTAGAGATAAGCTTGCACCCTCTAGCCTAAGTGATCTAATCTAACCTTTGTTTTGAGAAGCTAGCCTTGCTTCTCAATGAGAGTGAAGCGTCAAATATGTTTCATGTCATGTGGACTACAGGCATGAGAACTAAGCTCGAGATGTGAGGCAATTGGATAATAGGTGGGGCTACACACACACACACATAGAGAGAGAGAGAGAGAGAGAGAGAGAGAGAGAGAGGATGAAAGGATATAATGGTAGGGCAGAAGTGAAATAAGACAAGGCCATGATGTGGTCGGAGCAGTAATCATTAAATATGATCTAATCTAACCTTTGTTTTGAGAAGCTAGCCTTGCTTCTCAATGAGAGTAAAGCATCAAATATGTTTCATGTCGTGTGGACTATAGCCATGAGAACTAAGCTTAAGACGTGAGGCGATTGGATGATAGGTGGGGCTACATTGAGAGAGAGAGAGAGAGAGAGAGAGAGAGAGAGAGAGAGAGAGGGGACGAGAAATATAATGGTAGCCAGAAGTGAAATAAGACAAGGCCATGATGTGTTTGGATCAGTAATCATTAAAGGTATTTGTATTTTCTTAGGAGCATCGAGCTGGCAGTATGTCTAGAGATAAGCTAGCATCCTCTTCCCTAAGTGATCTAATCTAACCTCTTTCAGAAGTTAGTCTTGCTTCTCAAGGAGAGTAAAGGATTAAGTGTGTTTCACGTCATGTGCTTTATAGCCATGAGAACTAAGCTCGAAAGATGAGGCGATTGGATGATAGATGGGGCTACACACACACACACACAGAGCAAAATATAATGGTGGACAGAAGTGAAATAAGTCCATGATGTGGTTGGGTATGAAAGGTCCAGAGTTAATTGTATCTTTCGCAGGAGCACCTTCATGAGCAGACAGTAAGATTGTAGGAAGTAGAAATCATAGGACTAAGGTCTTAGATTTAGGGTTCGTTAGAGGAGGCTAATGCATGGCAAGGGGAGGTTAGGGGGATTTTATTTTTGAAATAGACGCTAGGGCCATGTGCCTTCCATGTCGATTTCTCCTTTTAACATGTCCTATGATTTCTACTTCCTACCACCATATCCTTGGTCACTCTAAGCAACTTACCGCCTTTGAATCGGAAAATATTTGCACGAGTGCTTGGCACGAGCTCATTCACAAATATCTCAATCCATCCAACTTGATTCCAAATTCTTTGCTGAGAGGAGATGGGCTACAATCTTTGGGTATCTACCTCCTATGGCAATTCATTTCTGCTCATGTTTGTTCTATGGAATCTGTGTGATCCAATTATACAATTGAGCCAATACATACCTGAAAAGGTTTTTGTATTTTGTTATGGATGCAGCTCCAGAAATGGCTTCTACCGTTGTTCCAAATCTTGGGGAGTCGGGTTTCCATGGGCGACAAAGCCTTCGGGCAATGAAGCGAGCTGCTAGGTTGGAGGGCTCTGCAATTTCTGACATTGTGTTGTCATCTTTTCCTGAGCCAGATAGCCTTCATGTGATAAATCAAGTTTTGGCAAGGGCCGAGACTTCAACCCATGGAGCAAATCACGGTCCCAAGTTGCCTTCAAAGCGTTTTAAGTCTAGCCGCGAACATCGCACTGCTAATATAATGAAACGACTTACAAGGGGGAGAGCTTCAACCCATGCAACTGAGCATTCAAGTCATTACAATCTTTTAAAGTCCATTCAAGCCATGTGCGAGAATAATAAGGATGCATGTGCCATGAACACACGATATTTGGGGTCTTTGTGGGGAGAAATCCATTCAGATGGTGCTGCAGTAATAGCGCAGGGCATGGCAGAATTCCCTGGAACTCTCATTGCAAGGATTTCTCAAATTGAGAATAGCGTTAAGGAATCTAATCAATGGATGCAGCAGATTTTGGGGAGAGGTGGAGAAGGGGCAGTTGTATGTGAGAATGGGTGTAGACTACAAGTTGATAAGCTGAAAGAACAAGTTCAACTACTGTCCACTGAGGTGTCAATGTTCAAAGTTGGTTTAAATAGGCTAACTGCTTTGATGACCAGGATGAGCCGTAAACTAGAGCAGGTCGCAACCCGTGACAATTAAGAGACTCCTAAGACTTTTATGTCACTTTTTTGTACTGGAATCCCAAATGCTTCTATGGGATTCATGTACTTCCAGGTTGCCCTTATGTTATTTGGCAAGACAAGTTTGACTCCTGAGATTTTTATGTCACTTTTTGTACTGGAATTCCAAATGCTTCTATGGGATTCATGTAGTTGGGTTGCCCTTATGTTATTTGGCAAGACAAGTTTTTTGCAAATGATTATATTTACTTTCATTTGACATATATATGGCAATGGAAGCTAATTTAATTCAATATTTGAATTGCCTATTGTTCCTTCCCATTTTCGTTTTATTTAAGATATACTCAAATATTTGTAATTTCTTTGCATAAATGCTGATGCAACGCTTATACTTTTTTTGAGATGGTCAACTTTGAGTTTTTTTAGATATGTTAGCTTTGGTTTTTATGTTTCAAATGATGGTTGCACATATGGTATTGTATTTTGCCACATGTTGAAAAAATATGAGCATTACTCTTACCAAAGATAATGGGTTCAATGCATAGATGGTCCGCTCTCAATTTTAGATAGATGGGAAAGGGATGGCTTTGTCATGGTTAGGGATGATGCATAAGTTATTTAATTAATCTATTTTTCCCTTTGAGGAATAGATATTTATGTAGTTGGTTGAGTGGATACAGAAGATGGCAAGACAAATAGAAGAGAGGCTACATTCAATACGTTCTCATAGGAGAAGATTGTTGGATTCAACGCGGGCAGCCCGTCGTGCTTATGCTATACAAAGAACAAGGTCTAAAACACAAGGTGCTAGAAGCATGAGGGTGGCTGTGGAATCTATGGGTGTAGAAGTAGGAGTTTGCAGTCAACACAATCAGATACATGGATGCAGTAATGTAGCATGCATTGTGGCTGAAAATACAATGGACCTCAATACTTCAGTAACAGTAGGTAGAGTGCATCAACATGCTTCAGTGATAGGTACACGTACTCAAATGGATTCAACACGGGCGGCCCGTCGTAGTTATGCTATACAAAGAACAAGGTCGAAAACACAAGGAGTTAGAAGCATGAGGGTGGCTGTGGAATCTATGGATGTAGAAGACGGCCTTCGTAGACAACAGGACCAAATGTATGGGCACAGTAATGTAGCGTGCATTGCTGAAAATACAATGGACGTCAATACTTTACCAACTGTAGATAATGAGCATGAACATGCTCCAGTAATAGGTACAAGTACTCAAATGGATTCAACACGGGCGGCCCGTCGCATTTATGCTATACAAAGAACAAGGTCGAGAACACAAGTTGCTAGAAGTGTGAGGGGGGCAATGGAATCTATGGATGTAGAAGTTGGCCTACGCAGAGAACAGAATCAAATGCATGGGCACAGTAATGTAGGATGCACTGCTGAAAATAGAATGGACCTCCATACTGCACCAATAGTATGTAATGAGCATGAACATGCTCCAGTAGTATCTACAACTACTCATATGGATGCAACCAGGGATGCTACTCATTTAAGAGCCCGAAGGCGTGTTGTTCACAACAGGGCTGTGATTTTGGGTGCAGGGGGGAGCCTCTCTATCTTGCATACTTTTCTGTTAAGGGAAAATGTAGAGCATCCATCTTTGTATCCACTGGTCTTCAATGCTCCTTCTGTTCATGCACTCGGATCCATGGATCATACATGTAGCTTTTGCTAGGCTCAACTGTGGAAACAAGAGACGCGAATGCATATGCATCAAGTTGTGGGCAAGCACTGTTGCAAAGTTGGTCGTGTGTCATTGTTGCCGTTAGAAGAACCACCAGAGATTTTGAGAGTTCTACTGCATGGACATGATGCTAGAAGCAGACTATTTAAGAAAAACATTAGGGCTTATAATAGTGCCATGGCATTTGTTTCATTGGGAGCCCATGTTGATCAAATGTTCCGTGGGAATGGGGGTATACAAAACTTTCGAGTCCATGGTAGTGTGTATCATCAGGTTGGAAATTTGTTGCCGGATGAGGCTAGGCAAGAGATGCCACGTTTTGCACAGTTGTACGTGTATGATATTGATCATGAACTAGAACACCGTTTACATGGGATGCCTGGTTTGGATCCAGGCATTTTGGAGTTGTTGCAGAGGATGATGCACGAGAGCAATCCATATGCCAGTGCATTGATGGCTATTGGGCAAGTGCTAAGAACAAATCCACATACAAACCTGAGGATGGTTATTTGTGAGAGTCGCTCCACCTCAAGGCAGTACTTGGCTCCTATGGCTAGCGAGGTTGCTGCAATCATGCCAGGACAAGGGGATGACTTTGATATTGGAAATCGGGACATTCAGATTTTTAGCCGCAATGGGTTTGTGCGTAGAATATCTAATTTGCACCGATCATACATGCCTCTCATGTATGTTCTTTTGTTCCCTCGGGGAGAAGATGGCTGGCATCCATATATCCCATATAGTGATGTTCCTAATCACACACCATTGCACGAGATACGTGGACAGAGTTGTGTCACCCAGAGACAATACTACGCATATCTTTTGCAAGTGAGATATGATACAAATGCATGTCTTTTGCGTGGGGGTAGATTGCTGCAGCAATACATGGTTGATGCCTACAGTAGCATGGAAGAGTCTAGGTTGGTGTGGATACGAAACAACCAAGCTTCCCTACGCACTGAAGTCTATCAAGGGTTGATGGACATGGTGAATACAGCTGATGGGACACGTACTGTGCTTGGCAATGCTGCAGGGCATAGGGTGGTGTTGCCTTCTTCTTTTACGGGAGGGCCTCGGTATATGTGCCAGCTATACCAAGATGCTATGGCAATTCTCAGAAAAAGGGGCAAACCGGATTTATTCATAACATTCACCTGTAATCCCAAATGGGCTGAAATATCTATAGCATTGTTGCCGGGGCAAACTGCACAAGACCGTCCAGATTTGACAGCCCGTGTGTTTTTCCAAAAGCATAAGGACATGATGCAGTCAATTATAAAACATAATTTGTTTGGGAAGGTGGCTGGATATGTGAGTGTCATAGAGTTTCAAAAGAGAGGCCTGCCACACTCACACATATTGTTGATATTAGAAAGTGGTTTCAAACCCGTGGAGATCGGTCACTATGACCGATTAGTGTGTGCGGAGTTGCCAGATAAGGCTATGTTCCCGGAGTTGCATGATATTATTGGGCAATGTAATGTCCATGGTCCGTGTGGTGCACTAAATCCATCTGCAACTTGCATGGTTGATGGAAAATGCATTCGTCATTATCCACGTGGATTCTCACAGACGACTATTGTTGGCAACGATGGCTATCCAGTTTACATGCGTCGTGATGATGGTAGAAAGATACAAGTGAAAGGGGGTGTGATTGATAATCGTTGGATTGTGCCATTTAATCCTTTTCTCTCCATGAAGTACAAGGCACACATCAATGTTGAAATATGCTCCACAATCACTGCAGCTAAGTATTTGTATAAATATGTGTACAAAGGTCATGACAGAGCCATTATCAAGATGCAGCTAAATAATGCAGGAGAGCAAGGGCATTTGCACAACATAGTTGATGGTGGCAATATTGATGAGATTAGTAGTTACTTAGATGCACGTTACGTGTCAGCATCAGAAGCATGTTGGCGGATTTATGAGTATGCCACGCACGATGAAAAACCCGATGTGCAAAGATTGCAAGTTCATCTTCCGATGCGTAATAACATCATCTTTCGAGATGATGATGATTTGCAAAATGTTGTAGGCAGGGAACAAAATCAAAAGACCACCCTCACAGAATGGTTCACTTATAATCAGTTGCAATCTGACGCAAGCAACTTGCTGTATGGTGACTTGCCAGAGAAGTTGGTTTGGAACAAAACTAGTAAGCGGTGGACTAGAAGACAAAAGGGGAATACCATAGGTCGGATGTACAATATTTCCCCCTCAGCTGGTGAGCTCTACTTCATGCGTATGCTTCTTAATGTGTGCACGGGATGCAAGTCCTTTGATGACCTACGTACTTTTGACAGCCAAGTGTACCCTACTTTCAAGGCAGCATGCATAGCACGAGGATTGTTGGAGAGTGATGATGAATGGTTTGTGTGTATGCAAGAGGCTGTGTTTTATCAAAATAGTGCACAATTGAGACACCTATTTGTCACAATATTGGTTTTTTGTGAGCCAACATCTCCTCAACTTTTGTGGGAAAAATTTTCCCTTGAGCTTTCGGATGATTTTTTTTATATATTGGAATCAAGTATGGGGAATTTAATTGGTCGTCGTGAACTAGCAATAAAGAAGGCTATATTGCACTTAGAGCACATTCTTCAACAACATGGGCGAAGGTTGGCTGAGTTTGACGGAATGCCTGTTGTAGATAGAACATCTTTGTTAGAAGCTGGAAATGGCTTATTGCAAGAAGAAAGAATGTTTGATTGTGTGAAAGAAGCACAGACTGCCCAGCAAATGGAAATGTCCTTGAATCACTGTCAACGTGCTGCATTCGATCGGATTTTGGCAAGGGTTTATGGAGATGGTGGTGAGGTCTTTTTTCTCGATGGTATAGGAGGGTCTGGAAAGACCTTTCTCTACAATTGCTTGCTCTCTCGATTGCGTGGGGAGGGGCTCATCGCTTTGGCATGTGCATCTTCTGGGATTGCTGCATTGCTACTAGCCAATGGACGCACGGCACACTCACGATTCAAGATACCGTTGGAGCTGGATGGTACTAGCAGTTGCAATATTAAGGTTAATAGTCAACTGGCAGATGTTTTGAAGATGGCTAGGCTGATAATATGGGATGAGGCACCCATGACTCACCGGTTTGCTTTTGAGGCACTAGACAGAACTTTGCGAGATATCATGTCCAATGAGCAACTTTTTGGTGGGAAGGTGGTATTGTTGGGGGGGGATTTTAGGCAAGTCTTGCCAGTTCTTCTAAAGGCAGGACGAGAGGACATTGTCAATGCTACCTTATGCCACTCAAGGATTTGGGGTCGCACTACAGTATTGAAGTTAACGCAGAATATGCGGGTCCTTCGGAATGGTGATAATTGTGCTGAGCAAGAGTTCATGCAATGGGTTCTGGACATTGGCAATGGGATAAATAGATGTACAAAAGAAGATACTGTTGTGATTCCATCGCATATGCTTTTAGAGACAAAGTCCATGGAAGGCCTCATTAGATGGGTGTATCGAGGGCTTGCAACTATTTTGGACTATGCACCATACTTTCGAGAGCGTGCTATTCTTGCACCTCGAAACATCGAGGTTGATGCAATTAATGCTACGGCATTGAAGGCAATGCCCGGTGAGGAAAGGGAGTACCTAAGTGCAGACTCAGTGGACAACTTAGGGGGAGATTCCTTTTTGTTTGTAGTCGAGTATTTGAACAGTCTTGATCTTGGTGGTGGATTTCCCCCGCATCGGTTGGTTTTGAAAAGAAATGCTCCTATAATTTTGTTGCGTAATTTGAATCCTCGCCAGGGTTTGTGCAATGGGACACGGTTGATATGCAAAGAGTTTCACACAAAAGTGTTAGAAGCTGAAATCATTACTGGTAACAATGCTGGTGATAGAACGTTTATTCCAAGGATAACATTCATTCCGACCAACGTTAAACTTCCATTCAACATGAGGAGACGGCAATTTCCTATCCGATTGGCATTTGGCATGACAATCAATAAGTCACAGGGCCAAACATTGTCACTTTTGGGGCTGTACTTGGCGACACCGGTATTCAGTCATGGCCAATTATATGTGGCATTTTCACGTATCCGATCATCAAACGCTGTTAAGGTTTTTATTTCGCAGAGTGCGTCTGATGCCAAGGGCGAGGAGATGGATAATACTTCTACCACAAATGTTGTGTACAAGGAAGTTTTGCAATTGGCAACAGCAAGAGCCTAGGAGTATGACATTGCTCTTTCAAGCCCTCCTCAGACTTTCTTGGGTGGAAAATCTTCATTTCGGTAATCTATGTATAGCTTTTTTTAAGTTCTTTCAGTATTCCAACTATCATAGGTCTTTGGGAATGTTGGCTATTTATACAAAGATGAAGTGAGACGTAATATTTCATGACTTTGTCCTTGATAATGTTTGGATTTCATTTTTAATTTGAGTTATGGGTTTGCAATACACTACAGGCTATTTTCTCTTCAAAGCCTATTGTTTTTTTCCAGTATATGTAGATTGACATGTGCATTCTTTTTTTGCAATGTGATAGGATGTCTAGGCAGTTCACATTTGTCACTGAAACAAGAGCACAGGTGCAAGGTACATAGTTGCTTGACAACCACGTTTTATGTTGACACGTTTAATAGTATAGTCACTCACTTTTAGAAAATTGTAGATCCTGCGGGCTGGGGATCTCTAGAGAGCGCACAACTGTTGTTGGATTTGCTTGAGCTGGAGAGCTACCTTGGGTAAGAACTGTGTGCATTGTTTAATGCTTTATTTTTGTTAAAACAAAAGTCTTTTTGGATTATATTTGAGTGAGAAAACATGCTATTGTTTGTCTTTTAGGACTGTTCCTGATTCAGGGTTTCTAATGAATCTCCACGTCCACAATCCTTTGGATGGACGAGTCCATTTGGGATATTACGCTGTCCTGGCTTGCCGGCTTCATAGGGATGATGGACCACAGACCATCACTGTTCGTTGGCTGGGATACTATGAATGTGTGTGGACACGAATTTTCTATCGAGGGCAAAATGGGGACTACACGTACACCTTTGCCAGCATTGTTGACAGCCCTTTGCGTCTGAGTAAGTACTCTAAAGAATGAGTTGGGTTTTACCAACATACATGTATAAAAGTTTTATGGCTCAATAATTATAGTTTCTAAGTTGTCTTTCTATGTGATGCTGGTCCAGATACGATTGTTGGTACTCCGTTGTATGTTCGTAGCCGTGGTGGACGCGGCGGACGTGGTGGACGTAGACTGAATGGCCGTCGCAGGCTTTTCCCTGCAGTACATGGCCGCAGACTTTTCCCTTAGGAATGTTTGTGTGTGTATTGTAGATTTTGTATGTTCAGTTATGACTTTATTTTGTGGCTGTGTATTTGGATATATCAGTCAGTTCTTTGATGTAGCTATTGCATGTTCAGACATGTGACTGCACTTTTGGATGTGATATTTTTTGAAGTACTCTATCATAGAGAAATTTTTTATTGGACATGGCAAATGTGGAGTACATGGCCGGCACAGGCTTTTCCCTATAGTACATGGCCGCAGACTTTTCCCTTTAGGGATGTTTGTGTGTCTATTGTACATTTTGTATATTCAGTTATGACTTTGTATGCGGATGTGTATTTGGACATATCATTTAATGCTACGGCATTGAAGGCAATGCCCGGTGAGGAAAGGGAGTACCTAAGTGCAGACTCAGTGGACAACTTAGGGGGAGATTCCTTTTCATTTGCAGTCCAGTATTTGAACAGTCTTGATCTTGGTGGTGGATATCCCCCGCATCGGTTGGTTTTGAAAAGAAATGCTCCTATAATTTTGTTGCGTAATTTGAATCCTCGCCAGGGTTTGTGCAATGGGACACGGTTGATATGCAAAGAGTTTCACACAAAAGTGTTAGAAGCTGAAATCATTACTGGTAACAATGCTGGTGATAGAACGTTTATTCCAAGGATAACATTCATTCCGACCAATGTTAAACTTCCATTCAACATGAGGAGATGGCGATTGGCATTTGGCATGACAATCAATAAGTCACAGGGCCAAACATTGTCAGTTTTGGGACTGTACTTGGCGACACCGGTATTCAGTCATGGCCAATTATATGTGGCATTTTCACGTATCCGAGCATCAAACGCTGTTAAGGTTTTCATTTCACAGAGTGCGTCTGATGCCAGGGGTGAGGAGATGGATAATACTTCTACCACAAATGTTGTGTACAAGGAAGTTTTGCAATTGGCAATAGCAAGAGCCTAGGAGTATGATGACATTGCTCTTTCAAGCCCTTCTTAGACTTTCTTGGGTGGAAAATCTTCATTTCGGTAATCTTTGTATAGCTTTTTTTAAGTTCTTTCAGTATTCCAACTATGATAGGTCTTTGGGAATGTTGGCTATTTATACAAAGATGAAGTGAGACGTAATATTTCATGACTTTGTCCTTGATAATGTTTGGATTTCATTTTTAATTTGAGTTATGGTTTTGCAATACACTACAGGCTATTTTCTCTTCAAAGCCTATTGTTTTTTTCCAGTATATGTAGATTGACACGTGCATTCTTTTTTTGCAATGTGATAGGATGTCTAGGCAGTTCACATTTGTCACCGAAACAAGAGCACAGGTGCAAGGTACATAGTTGCTTGACAACCACGTTTTATGTTGACACGTTTAATAGTATAGTCACTCACTTTTAGAAAATTGTAGATCCTGCGGCTGGGGATCTCTAGAGAGCGCACAACTGTTGTTGGATTTGCTTGAGCTGGAGAGCTACCTTGGGTAAGAACTGTGTGCATTGTTTAATGCTTTATTTTTGTTAAAACAAAAGTCTTTTTGGATTATATTTGAGTGAGAAAACATGCTATTGTTTGTCTTTTAGGACTGTTGCTGATTCAGGGTTTCTAATGAATCTCCACGTCCACAATCCTTTCGATGGACGAGTCCATTTGGGATATTACGCTGTCCTGGCTTGCCGGCTTCATAGGGATGATGGACCACAGACCATCACTGTGTTGAGAGTTCACGCTCAACATCATGTGATCATGTGTGCATAGCACCATCACGTGATCATATGTGCATAGCACTAACCTTATAGAGTGCTATAAAGGAAAGGGTTAGATCCCCTAACCCTAACCCTAAAAGGGTTTGTATATATTCTATTTTTTCAACTAAATCTAGTGTACAGTTAGTCATTTGTGGTGTGCTCTCTAGCTGTGCCCTCTCTCCTCATCTCCACTCTTCTCCTCTCCCCTCTTCATATTTTGTCATGGTATCAGAGCATGGTTCTGCCTTCCGTTGAGGCGCCATCCTTCTTGTGAGAGTGATTGTGAGATTGAGAGTTCTCTTGAGTGATTGTGAGATCCTTCCCTTCACTTCCGTTGAGAGAAATTTCCGTCATTGAGAGGAAATTTCCGTCCATTATTCTTTCTTTGAGTTCTTGAGTGATTTCATTATTGAGAAGAATTTCCTTCATAGAGTGAGAGAGAGAGATCTAGTTTGTGAGAGGATTCATTGAGAGAGCTCTTGAAAAGTTTCATGAGAGAACTATGCTGAGAGATTTCTGCTATGAGTGAGATCTTGCGAGATCTGTTTGCCTGATATGATTTCTCTTTGATAGTTTGAGGCACGACGCCTTCCAGAACGCCGACTGCATCATCCACCTTCTTGTCCACAAAGAGCAAAATCTCATAAGGCTTTCCCTCGAGTTTTTGATATACAGGACCAACAACCGTCCTAACCGTGCTCTCGACGCTGTCAACACCTGGTTTCAACGGACCAGAGCTGTCTTTTGCAAATTCATAAATATTTGCTACGTATTTGGAAGCCTTGTCCACAGCTATTTCGAAGAAGCCCAAATATTTGAGGCCCGGTTGCTCTGACGGTTGAGGAGCGGCTTCCGGTGGTGAAGCGTCCATTGGCAACGACAGAAGATCGATGAGATCGGGGAGAGATGGAGGAATCGATCAGGAGAAGAAGATGAAGCGACGAGAGCAGCAAAAACTCTCCTGATTTGCAGAGATTACTCTGAGATTTTTCGGAGAAATCGCTCCCGATTTGCAGAGCTTACTGCGGAATGCTCCTAATCTGCCAAGATTACTGAGAAATTGCTGCTGATTTGCACAGATTTCTGAGAAATCGGCTCCCGATTGGAAGACGTTACTGCGAAAATGCTGGAGATTACTGGGAAAATGCTGCTGATTTGCAGAGGTTTCTGAGAAATCGCTTCCGATTTAAAGAGATTAATGCGAAATGCTACTAATCTGCAGACGTGACTGAGAAATTGCTACTGATTTGGAGAGATTTCTGAGGAATAGCTCCCGATTTGAAGAGATTATCGACGGATGTCGAAGAACCAAACGCGTCGGACACACGGACGGAATCGGCATCTACGACAGAATCTCCGAAAGATTCCGGTGGCCCTCCTATCGACACGTGGCAACGACATCTTATCCGGCCACGTCAGCAGGCTTCAGCATCTGCCACGTCACCATCTTATCCATCTGCCACGTCATCAGCCAATCCTATCTGCCACGTCATCACCGACTGCCAAGTCAGCACCGACTGCCACGTCATCACCGACTGCCACGTCATCAGTGACACGTCATCAGGTCACGTCACCTGCCACGTCATCAGTGACACGTCACCAATGACACGTCATCAGCCACGTCAGCACTGCCACGTCATCTGTGCCACGTCATCTGCCACGTCACTTGTGCCACGTCATCATTGCCACGTCATCAGTGCCACGTCATCTGTGACACCTCAGCACTGCCACCTCAGCACAGAGCTTCACTGGCACACCTCTTGCTAAGCACAGTGCCACATCATCACTGCATGTGACTCACAGTGACACATCATCATTGAGCACCATTTGCACTCCTTTTGCCCCTCCACCTAGATCAAGTCATATCTCTTGATCCAGGAAGAATTTGAGGGTGCTCCAAAAAGGAAAGTCGCTCGATTTTTCGTGCTCTACGCGCTCGTTACATCACGCGCACATTTCGGCGCAAGTTACACTCACATTTAAGCTTCGCCGACAAAACCACTTCCTTCACGCACATTTGCCTCTACATCGACGCATCTGACCCAGCACTTAAAAAGAACAAAGAAAAAGGAATTATTTGCTGCTCTTTCATCGATCGACGGTTGGTTTAGATCTAGATCAGAGTAGACTAGATCGCCATAGAGGGGACGCTTTGAATTCCCCAAGTTGCCAATCTAAGCCATGCCCGAAATTCCCGACTAGTACCTACTCGGAGTCAGTCCATACGCTCACATCCGATTTCACATCATTGCATTACCTGAAACCTTACGTTCATCAGTTCAGTGAGCAGACTTCAGAGTTCAGAGGCATTGCAGATTGATTCAGTGGGCAGATAGCACTTGATTTCACACACACATGCCACCATTGTAAAGCCTATTTGGCTATCTCACGGCATCGTGCACATCATTTTCAGCCTTGTAAAGCCTCTTGGCTATTCCCGGCATCATTGCCACAAGCCTTGTAACACAGGTCAGATCTTATTTACTGCAGTTCTATCTTCACCGACGGTACAGAGATTTCACTTGGCATCTTCAGTGTATTTGCAGTTGATTCATACAGAGTTTTTCCAGGACATTTTTTGAGTACATTGTTTGCACCATGTCGACTAGCAACCTCAATCTGGAGGCATCTGCTAAGTTAGACAACTCCAATTACGGTACATGGAAATACCGAATGGAGACCATTCTTGTGCTTCAGGACAAATGGGAGTATGTTGATGGATCCATACCTAGACCATTGGCCGATCCAGCCACCAGTAGCTCTACTCCATCTGTTGTCACAGCACCAGCAACGGGATCTACATCGGGATCTACATCTACACAAACGGTTTCCGCACCAGTAGCAGATCCTGCCATTGCCCGAGCTCAAGCAGAATGGGATAAGAAAGACAAGTATGCCTATCACCTGATCAAGCAGAATGTGCAAGATGTCATGCTAGCACAGCTCAACACAGTCAAGACATCAAAAGAAGCATGGGATATGTTCGCAGCTCTCTACGAGTCCAAGAACACATCCAGGATTCTCACCCTGAGAAACCAGATCAACCAGAGTTTCCGCAATAGCAATGAAACTGGTCATGCTTATGTACTCCGCATCAAAGACTACAACAATCAACTTGCAGCAGTAGGAGAGACTATGAATCCCGCAGAAATGGTTCAAGTAATCCTGAATGGACTAGGAGAAGGATATGAGAATCTGGTCCAGAGTATTGCCATCCAACGGCAAATTCCAACACTTGAAGAACTTCAGTCAGTTCTACTTGGTGAAGAACTTAGGACTCAGGCCATTCAAGCACGTAAAGGTCATTCTAATGATCAAGCATTCACCGCTTCAGACAGAAGCAGAGGCAAAGGTAGAAACAGAGGTAGATCATATCAGAAAAGTGGTCAAAATCAAAGTCAGAATCAGCATCAGCAGCATCCTCAGCAACATCAAAATCAGCAAAGAGGAAATCATTCCAACCGAGGAAGATTCCAAGGACGAGGGAATGCATCCACCAATGTGTCAAACATTCAATGCAACTATTGTCACAAGTTTGGACACTATGAAAGAGATTGCCGCAAGAAGCAGTATGACCAAGGCAGTCAATCCAGCAGTAATCGAGGGAATTCCCGAGGAAGAGGAAATCATCGTGGTGGACATTCTAGTCACAGTCATTTTGCAAATGAACATGGCAATATGTTTCTTGCAAGTGAGGAATTGCATCAGACTGATACAATGCACCAAGACACTGATTTCAATCCCAAAGAGGATTTCAGCTATCAAGTCGACCAAGTGGAACAGGATCCTTGGTACATCGACAGCGGTGCATCATCTCATATGACAAATCATCAGGAATGGTTCACAGAAATGAAGCCATTAGAAGGTCAAAAGAATGTCATCTACACAGCAGACAATACACCGAATCCGGTTCAAGGGACAGGTGTTATCCCTATGAACAATTTCACTGGTGCAAAAGGATTAGTCAAAGATGTGCTCTATGTTCCGAAGCTCAGCAAGAACCTTTTGTCAGTAGGTCAAATGACGGAACACAACTACAAAGTCATCTTCGACGGTGATGAATGCACTATCAGAGACAAATCCAAAAGAGGTCAGCTAGTAGCAAAAGGTGTCAAGGAAGGACGCTTATACAGGATGCTAGCTACAGTACCAGATCAACATGCCATGTCAGCCCAAATGCAACAGATGCCACTATCTGCAAAATGGCACAAGAGATATGGTCATGTCAACTTCAAGTACTTGTTAGATCTAAGGAATCAAAATATGGCAATTGGGATTCCGAAGCTACAGTTTCTTGGAAAGGTTTGTGAAGCATGCTGCTTCGGCAAACAAAAGCGAACCAACTTTGTCAGAAGTACCTCTCGTGCACGAGGTATTCTTGATTTAATTCATACAGATGTATGGGGTTATGCCCAGACCCGCAGCATCAATGGTTCACTTTATTACTTGACCTTCATCGACGACTACAGCAGATATTGTTGGGTCTACTTTCTGAAAGAGAAATCTGAAGTGTTTGCCAGATTTCAAGAATTCAAAGCCATGGTAGAAAACCAGACAGGCAGAAAGATCAAGGTCATGAGATCAGACAGAGGAGGTGAATACATGTCTTCAGCCTTCATGAACTTTTGCAAAACTCACGGCATTCGAAGACAATTCACATGTGCAGATACTCCTCAGCAAAATGCAATAGCTGAAAGAAAGAATGGGACTTTAGCAGACAGTGCTAGAGCAATGCTTAGTGAAAAGCATCTTCCGAATCAGTATTGGGCAGAAGCAATAGCTACAGCTAACTACTTGCTTAATCGGCTTCCTACCGAACCGATACAAGGTATGACTCCTTATGAAGCATTCACTGGACACAAGCCACGCATTGGGCATCTCCGCATATTTGGTTGCATAGCATATGCCCACATACATGATGATCATCGCAGGAAATTGGATGCGAAGTCACGCAAATGCATCATGGTTGGCTACAGTGAAGAAAGTAAAGCATACAAATTGTATGATCCCATCAACCGCAAAGTCATTATCTCCAGAGATGTAATCTTCGATGAGGAATCAGAATGGAAAACCTCACCTACACAGGAGATAGAAGCATCGACTTCACAGTCATCTACAGAACAGGTTGATGAAGAAGAGCAAGAATTGCCAGCAACACCCCAATCAGCGTCACAGCAGCTCAGACGGTCTACTAGGGAAAGCAGACCACCAGTCAGATTGACATATGCTCAGAAAGGCAAAGCAATTCAGGTGGAAACCACCAACTATGCTCTTATGACTACCATCATGGCTACAGAAGAGCCAGTGTACTTCGAAGACGCAGTAGATAAGCCAGAATGGCAAACTGCAATGAATGAAGAAATGGATGCTTTGTATAAAAATAACACTTGGGAATTATGTGACCTTCCACCAGGAAAGAAGGCCATAGCCAACAAATGGGTATACAAAGTGAAGTACAATCCAGATGGCAGTATTCAAAGATACAAAGCCAGATTAGTTGCAAAAGGATTTGCACAACAATATGGTCAAGATTATGATGAGACTTATGCTCCAGTAGCAAAGATGGATTCCATACGGTTCTTGATATCACTAGCGACACTCAGTAAATGGAATGTGTATCAGCTCGATGTCAAGAATGCATTTCTCAATGGTTATCTAGACGAGGAAGTCTACATGCAACAACCAGCCGGTTATATTGAACCAGGACAGGAGAACAAGGTTTGCCATCTCAAGAAAAGTCTCTATGGCTTAAAGCAAGCCCCCAGAAGTTGGTACAGCAGAATTGACCAATATTTTGCTGATCTGGGATACATGAAGTCCAATGCAGATCATACTCTCTACTACAAAGTTCAAGGGGAAGATATTACTATTGCACTTTTGTACGTAGATGATCTGATTGTGACAGGAAGCAAGGATAGCTTCATCAGAAAGCTAAAACAAGACTTATCTGCAGAGTTCGACATGAAAGATCTTGGACTTATGCACTATTGTCTTGGAATTGAGTTCTGGAGAGATTCAGATAGCACATTCATGAGTCAGCTCAAATATGTTGACAGTCTCCTGAAGAAGTTTCATATGGCAGATTGCAAGATTGCAGCCACTCCCATGGAACAGAGTTTGAAACTTACTAAAGATTCAGAAAAGCCTACAGTCAATGACAGATACTACAGGCAACTCATTGGATCTCTTATATATCTGACAATCACACGGCCAGATATTTGTTATGCAGTAAGCTCACTAGCACAATTTATGGCAAATCCAAAACAGTCTCACTGGAATGCAGCCAAAAGAGTCTTGAGATACATCAGAGGTACAAGACAATTTGGGATAGAATACAGAGGAAGTCATCCACGGTTGCATGGATACTGTGATAGTGACTATGCTGGAGATCATGAGACCAGGAGATCGACACAGGGATATGCATTTTTCCTTAGTCAAGGTGCTATATCATGGTTGTCAAACAAACAGCCAACTGTTTCTTTGTCTTCGACTGAAGCAGAATATAGGGCACTCACTACAGGTGCATGTGAGGCTATATGGCTCAGAAGACTATTGTCAGAAACAGATTACTTTGATGAGTCAAAGCCAACAACAATATACTGTGATAATCAATCGGCTCAAGCATTAGCCAAAAATCCAGTATATCACTCCAGAACAAAGCACATTGATGTCAGAGAGCACTTCATCAGAGAAAGAGTGTTACTTGGTGACATCACACTGCAGCATTGTGATAGCAAAGAAAATGTTGCAGACATCTTTACCAAACCACTCGGTAAAGAGCTATTCGAGACACACCGACTAGCTCTTGGTTTGATGCAGAGGAAGGACATTCCCATTAAAGGGGTGTGATGGAATGTAATGCTCAGTCCTTCTTCGATTCCCCAGAATCATCATCTTGAGGGAAGGCCTACTTCATGATGTTGATCTTGAGGGAAGGTGTTGAGAGTTCACGCTCAACATCATGTGATCATGTGTGCATAGCACCATCACGTGATCATATGTGCATAGCACTAACCTTATAGAGTGCTATAAAGGAAAGGGTTAGATCCCCTAACCCTAACCCTAAAAGGGTTTGTATATATTCTATTTTTTCAACTAAATCTAGTGTACAGTTAGTCATTTGTGGTGTGCTCTCTAGCTGTGCCCTCTCTCCTCATCTCCACTCTTCTCCTCTCCCCTCTTCATATTTTGTCACACTGTTCGTTGGCTGGGATACTATGAATGTGTGTGGACACGAATTTTCTATCGAGGGCAAAATGGGGACTACACGTACACCTTTGCCAGCATTGTTGACAGCCCTTTGCGTCTGAGTAAGTACTCTAAAGAATGAGTTGGGTTTTACCAACATACATGTATAAAAGTTTTATGGCTCAATAATTATAGTTTCTAAGTTGTCTTTCTATGTGATGCTGGTCCAGATACGATTGTTGGTACTCCGTTGTATGTTCGTAGCTGTGGTGGACGCGGCGGACGTGGTGGACGTAGACTGAATGGCCGTCGCAGGCTTTTCCCTGCAGTACATGGCCGCAGACTTTTCCCTTAGGGATGTTTGTGTGTGTATTGTAGATTTTGTATGTTCAGTTATGACTTTATTTTGCGGCTATGTATTTGGATATATCAGTCAGTTCTTTGATGTAGCTATTGCATGTTCAGACATTTGACTGCACTTTTGGATGTGATATTTTGAAGTACTCTGTCTTACAGAATTTTTTTTTTGGACATGGCAGATGTGGAGTACATGGCTGACGCAAGCTTTTCCCTGTAGTACATGGCCGCAGTCTTTTCCCTTTAGGGATGTTTGTGTGTCTATTGTAGATTTTGTATGTTCAGTTATGACATTGTATGCGGATGTGTATTTGGACATATTAATGAGTTCTCTGATTTCACTTTCGGATGTAATATTTTGAAGTACTATGTCGTAGACATTTTTTTTGGTTAGAATATGTTGCTAGTTTCAGACATTTTAGCATCTTGAGACCCGGCAGAGCGGGTCGCTAGCCCATCGTAGACGGGTCAGGTTACTCGAAAAAGTTTCACACGAAAGTGTTAGAAGCTAAAATCATTATTGGTACCAATGCTGGTGATAGAACGTTTATTCGAAGGATAACATTCATTCCGACCAACCTTAAACTTCCATTCGACATGAGGAGATGACAAGAGCGCAGGTGCAAGGTACATAGTTGCTTGACAACCACGTTTTATGTTGACATGTTTAATAGTATAGTCACTCACTTTTAGAAAATTGCAAATCGTATGGGCTGGGGATCTCTGGAGAGCGCGCAACTGTTGTTGGATTTGCTTGAGCTGGAGAGCTACCTTGGGTAAGAATCGTGTACATTGTTTGTTGCTTTATTTTTATGTTAAAATAAAAGGTTTTTTTTCGATTATATGTGAGTGGGAAAACATGCTATTGTTTATCTTTTAGGACTGTTCCTGATTTAGGGTTTCTAATGAATCTCCACATCCACAATCCATATGGGATATTACGCTGTCCTAGATTGCCGGCTCAATAATTATAGTTCCCAATTTATCTTTCTGTGTGATGCTGGCCCATATACGAATGTTGGTACCCCGTTGTATTTTCATAACTGCGGTGGATGTGGCGAACGTCGCAGGCCTTTCCGTGTAACACATGGTCGTAGACTTTTCCCTTAGGGATGTTTGTGTGTCTGTTGTAGATTTTGTATGTTCAGTTATGACTTTATTTGCGGCTGTGTATTTGGATATATCAATCAGTTGTTTGATGTAGCTATTGCATGTTCATACATGTGATTGCACTTTTGGATGTGATATTTTTGAAGTACTCTGTCATAGATAAATTTTTTTTTGGACATGGCGGATGTGGAGCACATGGTCGGCGCAGGCTTTTTCCCTATAGTACATGGCCGCAGACTTTTTCCCTTTTAGGTGTCTATTTTAGATTTTATATGTTCAATTATGACTGTGTTTGCGGATGTGTATTTGGAAAGAGTTTCACAGAAAGTGTTAGAAGCTGAAAAACGGGTACCAATGCTGGTGATAGAACGTTTATTGGAAGGATAACATTCATTTCAACCAACCTTAAACTCCCATTCGACATGAGGAGATGGCAATTTCCTATCCGATTTGGCATTTTGCATGACAATCAATAAGCCACAGGGCCAAACATTGTTTGTTTTTGGGGCTATACTTGGTGACACCGGTATTCAATCATGGCCAACTATACGTGGCATTTTCACATATCCGAGCATCAAACACTGTTACCTAAGGTTTTCATTTTGCAGAGTGCATCTAATGCTAGGGGCGAGGAGATGGATAATACTTCTACCACAAATGTTGTGTACAAGGAAGTTTTGCAATTGGCAACAGCAAGAGCCTAGGAGTATGACATTGCTCTTTCAAACCCTCTTGAGGCTTTCTTGGGTGGGAAATCTTCATTTCAGTAATCTTTGTATAGGTTTTTTTAAATATTTTGAAGTACTATGTCGTAGACTTTTTTTTTGGTTAGAATATGTTGCTGGTTTCAGACATTTTAGCATCTTGAGACCCGGCGGAGCGGGTCGCTAGCCCGTCGTAGACGGGTCAGGTTACTCGTGTTTTTGAAAAAACATGGTTCTTAGTTCAGTTTTCCCCTCCCAAGAATCTAAGCGTCCACGAATTATAAGATCAGAATGGTTTCAATGAATGTAGCCTGCAAACTCACACACACACACACAATGTGTCCTAAGGAAGCAAAGAATTCATGAATGATCAGATCGGAATGGTTTCAATGATTTTGAAAATGTAGCTTGTCTCAAACGATGCAAACTCACACACACACACACAACGTGTCCTAAGGAAGCAAAGAATTCCAAATAGAAAGCAAAGTCAATTGAAAAGCAAGGCTAGCTTCTCAAAAATGAAGGTTAGATTAGATCACTCAGGGTACACAGTGCAAGCTTTATCTCTAGACATATTGCCAGGTCATCAAGATGCCCCTACGAAAGATACAATTACATTTAATGATTACTGCTCCAACCCCATCATCGCCTTGTCTCTAACTAATACACTAACTTAATTCACTTTTGTCCACCATTATATTTTCCCTCTCTCTCTCTCTCTCCCTCTCTCTCTCTCTCTCTCTCGCCTCCATTATCTGTTAGTTCTTCCGTCTCAATAATATAATCATCTAGAAACTATAAGATCATAATGGTTTGGATGATTTTAAAAATGTAGCTTCTAAATCTCTCTCTCTCTCTCTCTCTCTCTCTCTCTCTCCTCCATTATCTTTTTGAAAAAAGATGGTTCTTAGTTCAATTTTCCCCTCCCAAGAATCTAAGCATCCACGAATTACGATCAGAATGGTTTCATGAATGTAACAGAGAATTCATGAATTATAAGATCAGAATGGTTTCAATGATTTTGAAAATGTGTAAGATGCAAACACACATACACACACACACACACACAAAAAAAAAAGTGATCACCTACCTGGATAAACAAAAGTTGTGGAGAGAAGCTAGTGCTAGTCCAACAATAAAATGAAGCACCTGCAAGAAAAACAACCCAAAACAAAAGTAAAGCTAAGCGAACTGTACATCTCTCTCTCTCTCTCTCTCTCTCTCTCTCTCTCTCTCATAGAAATACGTAATGACATACACCCCCCCCCCCACACACACACACACACAAACACACACTCTCTCTCTCACACACACATATAATCTCTCTCTCTCTCTCTCTCTCTCTCTCTCTCTCTCTCTCTCTCTCTCTCTCCCCCCTCTTCCACTTATCTTTCTCTTGCATTGGATCATCCCTCAAGATGGTTTTTAAGCATGTGCAATTCTCCCCCCTCTTCCACTTATCTTTCTCTTGCATTGGATCATCCCTCAAGATGGTTTTTAATCAAGAAATTCGCCGGTATTGGCAGCAAGGAAATACGGGAAATAATTTAATGTACTTAATGTGTCTAGTTAGAACGAATGGACTAATGTTGGGTGCTCCAATAACATACAGCAATGGCTAGAGGAAGTGAATCATATGACTATATGTGATATAAGGTAGACTGATACAGTTAATTACTTGAAGGGAAAGGAGGGTGTAGCATATGTGTCTACATGCAAGGTCATATGATAATGTCGTTAGTCATTTGATAAACCCTTGACCTCCCCCCTCCCCACCTCTCTCTCTCTCTCTCTCTCTCTCTAGCTATGGTTTTGTGCATATCTTTATTTTCTTTCATCTCCTTTCCTTAGATATTCATGCCCTTTCACCTTCCCCCTAGCATCGATCAACCCCTACACCTCTCTTTCTCTCTCTCTCTCTCAAAACCTCCCCCCCCTCTCTCTCTCTCTCCCTCTCTCACAAAAACACAAAAGCACACACACACACACACACACACACACACACACAAACACACACTCTCTCTCTCTCTCACACACATATAATCTCTCTCTCTCTCTCTCTCTCTCTCCCCCCTCTTCCACTTATCTTTCTCTTGCATTGGATCATGCCTCAAGATGGTTTTTAATCAAGAAATTCACCGGTATTGGCAGCAAGGAAATACGGGAAATAATTTAATGTACTTAATGTGTGTAGTTAGAACGAATGGACTAATGTTGGGTGCTCCAATAACATACAGCAATGGCTAGAGGAAGTGAATCGTATGACTATATGTGATATAAGGTAGACTGATACAGTTAATTACTTGAAGAGAAAGGAGGGTGTAGCATATGTGTCTACATGCAAGGTTGCATGATGGCGATTGATTGACCTATAGGAGGGTGCACACTACCTCTTTTCCTTCAGGAAAATCTCTCCTTGCTTGCTCAAATCTACCTTCTTTCGTTCCTCCATTATCTTTATTTTCTTTCATCTCCTTTCCTTAGATATTCACAAAAACACAAAAGCACACACACACACACACACACACACACACACACACACACACACAAACACACACTCTCTCTCACATACACACATATAATCTCTCTCTCTCTCTCTCTCTCCCCCCTCTTCCACTTATCTTTCTCTTGCATTGGATCATCCCTCAAGATGGTTTTTAAGCATGTGCAATTCTCCCCCCCTCTTCCACTTATCTTTCTCTTGCATTGGATCATCCCTCAAGATGGTTTTTAATCAAGAGATTCGCTGGTATTGGCAGCAAGGAAATACGGGAAATAATTTAATGTACTTAATGTGTCTAGTTAGAACGAATGGACTATTGTTGGGTGCTCCAATAACATACAGCAATGGCTAGAGGAAGTGTATATAAGCGAACTGTACATCTCTCTCTCTCTCTCTCTCTCTCTCTCGCCCAACCTACAGTAGCCCAACCTACAACACAGTTGCACGCTAAACTACCAGCCTTTTCTATAATCCTTTTCTATTGGCTCAGCATGTATTGGCTATCAGTTAATTACTTGAAGGGAAAGGAGGGTGTAGCATATGTGTCTACATGCAAGGTCATATGATAATGCCGTTAGTCCATATTTGGTTTAATCCATATTCTTTTGTTTTCGACGCATGTAATGAAATATTCATTGAACTGAATCACACTCCCTCACCTTTATGTCTGCACTCTGCATGCCTTTGCCCCCTCGAGATTTGCATTCGGGTCCTCACACACACACCGTCTCGCTCTCTCTCTGACCTTGCTCACACACACACCGTCTCGCTCTCTCTCTCTTTTGTTTTCGGCACATGCAATGAAATAGTCATTCATTTTTGTTATGTGCTAGAGGAGCATGGGATGAGGCAAGGAAGGGAAGGCAATAGATAGAAGATAGATGCTCAAGGGCACTCTATAACTGTACATCTCTCTCTCTCTCTCTCTCTCTCTCTCTCTCTCTCTCTGTCTCATAGAAATACGTAATGACATACACCCCCACGTATAAATTAAGCTAATGCCTTACACCTTTATCCCCCCTCCCCATTTCTTTTATATTTGATTTAATCCATATTCTTTTATTTTCGGCGCATGCAATGAAATAGTCGTTGAACTGAATCACACTCCCTCACCTGTATGTCTACACTTTGCATGCCTTTGCCCCCTCGAGATTTGCACTTGATTTGTGTTGTGGTTAGAGAGAGAGTTTCAATCGAAGGATCCACGGAATTCATCTATCTTCTATCTTCCATTTCTATCTTCTATCTTCCATTTCTATCTTCTCCTCCTTAATAGAATAGATAGATAAGGAGGGAGGATGGAGATCTCTGACCTTGCTGGGCTCCCTTTGCTGCAGACCGTAGTAGCAAGCTGCAAAGGCAAGGAGTAGGCAGAGGGTAGGGCACTGAGAGAAGGAGGGTGGTGGAGCTGAAGGAGCTGAAGGAGACGAAGCGTGGTGGAGGGTGGTGGAGGTGCAGGAGATGGAGCTCGAGCACGTGTCTCCTCCCTCCTCCCTCCTAATAATAGAATAATAGAAGAGAAATAGAAGAGCTGAAGGTCAAGCAGGTCGAGCTTCGCAGGAGACGGCTTGGCGATGGCGATGGCGCAGCGTAGGAGACACGGAGCCCAGCCTAAGAGACACGGAGCCCAGCGATCACCGAGCTGCAGGTTGGCGAAGGAGCGAGCTGGAGACGAAGAAAGAGCTGCAGGAAAAGCGAGACGAAGAAAGAGCTGCAGGTTGGCGAAGAAGCGAGACGACGACGACGACGACGGAGGGAGCTGCAGGTTGGCGAAGGAGCGAGCTGGAGAGAAGCAAAGGTCGAGCGAGGGAAGTTTCAAAACGCTACGACGGCGGGCGATCACCTTCAATGTGAGGCGGGCGATCACCTTCAATGCGACGGCGTGAAGGTGATGAAGGTGAAGATGAAGGTGAGCCCAGCAACGTCGTCCCTCCTCCTCCCGCCACGTGCCTCTCCCTCCTCCCGCCACGTGCCTCTCCCTCCTCCCTCCTCCCTCCTTAATAGAATAGATAGATGTAGACATCTCCACACAAGTTCACGCGCAAAGAAAACTATTATTCCTTCCATTGGAAGAGAATGAATCGGTCCCTGACTTCTTGGATCGGTGGATACGGCTCCTTGATGAGCCCGTTGAAGCGGGATTGATGAGTATGACTCCCGCACAAAGAATCAAGCTTGGATATTGGTTGATCGACCTCCTCACCGCAAGATCATAAGCGCCAAATGGCTCTTGAAACGCAAAGACAAAGCCGATGGATCAATCGCTTGATATAAGGCACATCTGATTGCAAGAGGATTCTCTCAAATTCCAGGAGTTGACTACTTGGAAACTTATGCCCCTGTTGTCAAAATCCAGTCCTTGCGTCTGCTGATAATCGCACTGAGCGCTGGAAAGGGACTTCCATCTACATCAAATGGATGTAAAAACAGCTTTCCTAAATGGAGTTCTGCCCAAAGACCAGAGGATCTACATGCAACAGCGACCAGGTTTTGAACAACTGGTCAGCAAAACAAAGTCTGTCATTTGTTGAAGAGCCTTTATGGTCTCAAACACTCTCCTCGGCCGGTCTGGTACCTGCAACGGCTCAACAAGTTCCTACTTAAAATGGGATTCAAGCTCATTTAGTCAGATTGCAGCGTTTGCATCAAATGATCTTGTCATTCGTACTGCATTCTAGGTCTCTATGTTGATGACCTGCTACTACTGGCGTGCAACGAGCTTGATTTCTTACTACAGATCAAACTTCAACTTTCCTTGGAGTTTGAAATGACAGACAATGGCCTGGCGGAATATTGCCTTGGCATCCAGATCCAACGCAATGTCCAGACATGCTCCATTACAATCCTGCAACGCCGTTACATTCTAGATGTGCTTAAGAGGTTCCAAATGCTTGAAGCCAAGGTAGTATCCATACCCATGGAAGTCAACGCCAAACTGTCCAAGATGATGAGTCCTCACGATGAACACACCCGCTCGATGACGCTCCAAGTGCCCTACCGCCAAGCAATTGGCTCCATTCGATACTTAGTAACCTGCACTAGGCCTAACATTGCTTTTGTTGCCTCGCAGGTTTCTCAGCATATGCAGGATCCCGGCCCGTCCCAGTGGAATGCTGTCAAACGCCTCTTCCGCTATCTGGTGCACACTTAAGAGGTTGGGATCACGTATCATTCGACCAACGATATCACTCTTGAAGGATGGTGCGACGCCGATTGGGGAGGTGATGTTGATACACGCAAGTCAACAACGGGGTATGCCTATCAGTTGGCTTCAGGCCCGGTAATATGGTTCTCAAAGAAGCAACCTACAGTCGCCATATCTACGGCTAAGGCTGAATATTAAGCAGTTGCGACAACTGTATTTGATGGCTTGTGGCTCAAGGGCATTCTCCAAGAGCTTGGGTTTTCGTTGAAGCTCCCATTCATTCTCCACAGTGACAACTAGTCATGCATAGCAATCTCCAACAACACTACTCAAAGCGATCGAATAAAATATGTCGACTTAAAATTTCATTTTGTAAAAGACTTTGTTGATCGTGGTGTGGCAGTACTCAAGTATGTTCCAACAAGATCAATGCTCGCTCAACACTGGGAATGTAGTCAAGAAATCGGCCTGACTTGGCCATAAACTTTTCCTTTCAGGAAACACACTTTACGAGTTAAGGGGGGGTATTGAAATATTAATCCTAAGCGTGTACAACAATAGTACGCAACATGGCGCGAGCTTGTATGCCTCCACTACGTAACTGAATAACTGCTCAACTGACGACGTAGTAGTCCATATATTTTCGTCTCCTACGTGTACACCTTCAGTCTCCTATTCTCTCTCACGGATGCAGTCTCATTCTTATTTGATAACTCCTCACATCTCAATAGTATCCGTGAAAGATTACAGGTCGATGAAGGAGAAAGAGAAGAGGCAAAAGGTGGGCTTGGCTGAGTGTGAGGATTTAGTATGACATAAAGGAAATCGGGACTTAGGAGGGCTCAAGAGAATCAAAATTATACACGAAAGCTGAATGGAAGGGTGGGGGGACGCAGGGGAGGGAAGCTTCAAGGGAGGGGCAAATCTTCAATCAAGGTTATACAAGCAAGTAGAATGAGCTGCTGCCACAATTGACTTGGCGTGTACTAAAGGCCAAACGATGTTTGGTACATAAATAAATTTTTAACCAGCTATTGTGGTTTGACAACAAATTTTCGAATGCAAATTTCTGAATGGAACTGCACGTTTGTGCCTCCTCCCACTTTGCATTGCACACAATGTATTCACACTGAACGGATGCAGATTGCCTGAGATTTCGCATTTTACATAGAACGAAGCCGAGGAAGAGTTTGCCATGGAAAGCATTTTACTACTCACCGCTTTTGGAAGTTTAGATGTTTTATAGAGAATGCAAATACAAACGCGAATAGTATTATCATGCCCACGTGCACACCGGCTACTACTCCCAAAAAGTCGTGGCGAAAACCGAAGTATCCTTGGAGATACTGTGGCACCGTCTCCCTCCCGCTTCCAGCAACGTCAATAGTTACGCTATCGAGATCCCCTAATTGAGAAGTGATTAAACCATATAATGTCCATGAAACAGGATTACCCCAGTAGTACCATCTCCACCAAATAGGAATCCTCTGAAATGCCAACAATTATTGTTAGAAATAAACTCCTCGGACAACTCCAGACCAAATATCAGAACGAAGGACATTAGAGAAATAATGTAGCTGACGGATTGAACTTACAGTGCGTGGGATCAGGAAGCCTGAAAACAGGTTCCAGATGCTGTAGAAGGCTGATGAAATGATAGCAGCAAATGAATGGCTTGGCGTGATTGCGACAAGCATCATGCCATACAAGGTAAAATACGTGAATGTGCAGAACATAAAGAAGAGGAACCAAAAAAACTTGACCGCCGTCCATTGGAAGTTCATCATGAAGTAAACTATCAATCCGTAGACAAACGTCTGCAGTAAGTTGTAGGGGATCTCGACCACCACCTACATGATGTTTTGAGAAAGGCATTTCAATTCAATGGATACGGAGGAGTTGAAGGTTGATCCACCAAAAGGAGAGAGAAAGTGCATGTGATCATACCCACAAACCGCCGTGACTATGGCTGTTTGACAACATATATATATAACTAGAAGTAGCGCACCTGTCCAAAAGCATAAGCGAGTGGAGAATACATTGCAGCTGCCTTTTCACGGTAGAAGACTGTTCTTTCAACATCTACAACTGGCTGAATTGTGTTTGCATTGGTCATTCCAAGAATCAGTGTAGCCGCATACATTGCGCCCATGATATTGGCTATATCTTGCTCTCTAGTTCTGAGTACACAAAGCACGGTCGGGTTAATAAAGTTTCTCAAATAGGCACAGCGCGTCCTACTTTCTGGCACAGATTCGTGTGACATCTCCACCATACTATGAAGATAAGACAAGCCTACTTACATTTTGGAACCAAGGTCCCAGAAGATCGTTCCAAACATAATTGCAAGCACGGCTGTGAAGAAAAACCGCACAACATTGTATTCTGGATTGCGCCAATATGACCAGTGTTGCTTCCAAAGGCATGCAATGCACTGCAGTGTAAAGCTCTGAGAGTACTTGGTTGGAAAGTACAGGTCCTTTGATCCCACGGCTGGTGCACTCAATTGCTTAATAAGTTCTCTATTGTGTCTGAAACAGAGTAGAACAAGCTTAATCTCAGATTCCAAGGTGTCGCTTTCTGATTGTAGACTTAATATAATGTCTTTATAGTGGCATGCTCACACACCCATCTAATAGGAAAGGCACCTACTGGAAGAGAGGCGAGTTTTTGTATATTTGGGCAAAATCAACTCCAAGGCGAGCCTCGGCCACTAGTGAACTGATGTCCAACATCCATGTTGCTGGATTATAACCTTCCTTAATTTTGGGAACACCAGGTATCGCCTGTGTAGTAAGACTCAGGTCAGCACTATATTTTGCAAGAGAATGGATGCACACTGGCAAAAACTCAATACTTTTCAAGATTTGAATAAATTGCTTACCTCAAAGTACTCAACAAGTTTGTGAGAATGGTGACCAAGAGGCCCACTGTAAATTACTTGCCCTCCAAGCTTCATCAAGAGCAACTGCAGGCAAGATCGGAGCCACCCTTGAAATCTTAATGTCTGCCTTGTACAATTCATGTACTATTTGTGAGCTAAATCTACACTCCAATGACCATATATGCATAGAAAATGAATTCTGTTGTGTGTATGCCCTTACAGATAGCCCCCAGTCATCAAGTTATGCATTGTACTGAATCTCAATTATGCAATCAAGTTCTTATACCTCATCAAATGCTTCAAATATATTGATGCTAGGTTGGTGAATTGTGCAGACCACAGTACGCCCTGTGTCCACGGTGTTACGAACAGTTCGCATGACAATTGCAGCAGCTCTTGCATCCAATCCAGATGTTGGCTCATCCATGAAAATGATGGAAGGATTCGCAACAAGCTCCACAGCAATAGTCAACCTTTTGCGTTGTTCGGTTGAGAGACCATTAACCCCAGGAAGGCCAACAATAGCATCTTGAATTGGATTGAGCTCTACAAGCTCCATAACCTCGTCAACAAACATCTGCAAGATATAGCAAGATTCTAAATAAGAACCTTCTATCCTTACACTACCAATCATGTAGTATTTGTATCTGGTTGTACACTTTTCTCAAGCTTCCAAATGTGATTCCAACTTACCATTCGTCTGTGTTCATCCACTTCTTTGGCAAGCCTAAGCCATGCAGAATATATAAGAGATTCCTTAACAGTGATGTTCGGGGAATGAATATCATTTTGTTCACAGTACCCTACAATACGAGCGAAAGTTTCTTGCTTCTTGGGATACCCTGATATCGTTATGTTACCCTCAATGTACCCCCCTGTTTTTCGTCCAACCAGTACATCCATCAAAGTTGTTTTTCCAGCACCAGTGACACCAACCAAAGCTGTTAGAATGCCTGGTCTAAAGGAGCCACTCACGCTTTGTAGTAGCTGTAGACTTGGTCCAGGAACTCCTTGTTGAATCATTTCCTATACCATAGCACAAAAGTCATCTTTATAATGCCATACTCAATACTCATGTGAAAATTAAATTCACTAACAAAAATGATGAACAAAAACTTACAGAGGGCATATCGACGTAGTAGTTAATGTCATGAAAAGCAATGGACAATGGCTGAAAAGGTAAAACCATGCCCCTATTTACAGCTTTTACAACTGCTTCATTGATAGCCTCGACACATTCAGAACCTGAACTGGAAAAATCGCTTGATCTTTTTCCTTGTATTTCAATGCCTGCTGTCAAATCCAAAAAATCTAAGATAAGGGAACTCACCTATTGATAGATGAATGAAAAAAAATATTTAGGGTTGCGAAAGAACAAGGACAAGTTGGTAGAGACCTTTTGCATGGCTAGAGAAAGACCGCCTCTTTGATCTGGATTGCGATAGATGCAATGAATCACCAGTCTGATTTAAATGTGTCTTTTCATGAGCCTCCGCTGAAATAATGGCTTGTGGTCGCCCAATAGCTACAACATTAGAGAGAGGTCATAGAAAATTAGGCTCTGTTGGACACAAGTGCTAGAGTAATTAATAAAGATGCCTCATCTCTGCATGCAAGAAACACACTTTAGCATGTATATTAAAATATCTTGTCCCTTTTTGTACTATGCCTGCAAAATAGATCAACTGAATAGAAGCAGAATCTCACGATTTAAATATGCCAATGCGAGAGTGTACAGCACATTGAAGAGCACAGTAAATCCAACCAGTGCTCCAATACTGATCCAGTACGAATAACCCTCAGTAAAAATTCCATGCTCCTTCAGTACAGCTTTGCCGATAGTTTGTGCAGTTGTGGTATCGTTATAAGGCTGAACAAAGATAGGTTGGTCATCAGTTTGGAAGACCATCACTATGCCATATCCTAATGCAAAGAAATAAACAAATGACTGAGTAACCAAGATTCATCAAAGTTGCTTATAGCTTAATAAAGGCAATTCTCACATACTATGTTCCAGCGATGCGCCAAAAATTCATTCACAGCCAGTGCATTCTGTCCATACATCATGGGTGAGATCCAATATCCCCAAATCCACCATTTGTGTATATTGTCTGTAACGCATTGAAGTTCCAAACTATTATTTTACTTCTAGTTGACAACAATTCAGGCTGCTTTGAAAATAGAAAATTCTTAGGCTCCCTAGAAAAAGCAAGACTTGCTTACCTCTGGATATAACAAATCCTCCTAAGACAAAGATAAGCATGAGTGCAAAGGAACCAAATGTATTTGCTACAACCATGCTTCTTCCAGCAGCACCAAGGAAGCGGAAGAGTGCATAGGACATTTGAGAAACCACAAATAAGAGCAAGAACTGTCGAAAAAACCTGCAATGCAGAGAAACACATCGTTGACCACTTTGACTACAGGTGATTCATGAATCCATACAAGAGTGCACACCTTACGATCAGAAGAATGTGCAGAAGTTCTTTCCGACCTGCTGGCTTCAGGAGCGAATCCAATGGTAAAATATGTGAGACAAATCCAGATTCCTGATTCCAATATGGATAAAGGTATTCTAGTGATGCAAGTTGGTATGGAAGCAGCCCATGCAGGGTAGAACATTTGATCCCTTTGTTTGTAGAACACAGGAAGTCGACCCACTGCCATAGAAATCTCTGCAAATCCATTGAACATTACATTGACCATGCCAAAGAAAAGGGCACCCAAGTATAAAGTGCCATCTGTGATATTGTCTGGATGTAGTTTTGTTCGAAAAAATACAGTCATGGTAATCAAAGATATCATTGATATCTGAAAGGTGATATAACAAATTGATATCAGATGAGCTCTCCAACTGGTTCATTGATATCCAAATAACAGAAAACTTATCTGGAAAGAGTCTCCTGTAAATATTGCTTAGTTTTCCATATGAAACAGCTAAGAGTATGTTTTTTGGAGATAGAAACCTGAACAATCTTGAAGATGTAAAGGAAAGAGTTTCGCTTCATGAGCAACAGCTCCCTCCAACAGCAAGCCTTTAATAAGTTCCACTTGTCAAGTCCATATTTCTTCATTGAAAGAGATGCCGGATGACTCTCTGTTTTGTCAAAGGGTACTGCTAGCTCCTCTTGAATGCGTTGACCGACGTGGAAAGAGATGAAACCTTCTCTGAACTCTTTTACAGAGATGAATCGGTATGGTTGATCATAGTTGGCCCAATATTGTTCTTGATCCTTCCTTGAAGTAACCTACATACGAGTGAAACATCAATGGTCATCTAAATGCACTACGGTTGCACACCATATGGAAGTCTATATGCTCTGTGACTTGCCCAGTTTTGAATACATTTGGAAGGCTTAATTACCTCCTGCAAAAAATCTGCCACGCTTTTTCTCTCAGGACACTTGAAACCCATGGCCTCAAAGAAGTCAAGAATCAGATCTCTAGGTCCTTGATAAACAATGTGGCCTTCAGAAAGTAAAATAACGTCATCAAATAAGTCAAACGTTTCTGGAGCAGGCTGCAGAAGTGAAACAACCATCGTCCCATCCAATAGATGCACAGATTGGCGCAAGCATTTCACAATCTGATAGGTGGTTGAGCTGTCCAGTCCAGTTGATATTTCATCCATAAACAAGGCCCTGGAAGGTCCCACCAGCATCTCGCCTGAATGAAACATAGAGAATAGTAACTACCTTAATAAGGAGTGGAGACCTATATTCTTTAAAGAAGGGTCAATATTTCGAACTCAAAAAAAGATAACGATCACAGTAGCTTTAGGATGGAGTTTCTACTTCTCAACTATTTACTGAGATTCCATAATCAAATTGGATTTTGAAATGAGGTTCTTAGATTCACTTACCAGTTGTCACCCTTTTCTTCTGGCCTCCAGATATGCCTCGCAGCATCTCATTACCAATGAAAGTGTCCGCACATATGTCAAGGCCCAAGATCTGTGATCTCAAGGATGTAATTTTTGAGGAAATCCACAAGCATGAAAACCTTATTAATAATTATGATTGTCTTCTGTGTCAAACACATATGAAGCCTACAAACCATACCTTCATTACATAGTCTGTGATAATACTAGTCTCCAGCCCTTCCATGGCAACTGCCTGTAAAAATCGGCAGATCTGAACATGTCAGAAGCTTAAAATTCAAATGCCTGCCTGTGAGAACTTAATAATCCAAAAGCCAGAAAGATTATACCTTCATCAAGACGTCAAGATCAGGATCTGGTTTTATTCCAGCTTCTTTTTCTCTTCTAGAAAGCTCCACTAGCATTTCTGACATAAAACACAATTGTCTAAGGAAAGAGTTACAGCTTATGTGGTTTGCATGCTTCAATTGTGATGACAGTGGGCTACAACTCAGCAAGGAACCACGTACCGTATCTTGTTCCCACACCCTGGCAACGTCCAGAAAAGTCAAGTGTTTCACGGACAGTCATTTCACCAATTTGTCTATCTTCCTGACTGATGTAAGCTGACGTTCTTTGAGGGACAAATTCAGAAAATGCATATCCATTGTAGGTTACCTGCCCCGAAACCTGGAATGAAATTCCGGTGTAAACATATGGAGCTATGAAAGTTACAAAATGCTTTCGTCTGCAAAATAACATGGAGCATTCCATTCCATTTTTTTGGGAACGGATGCAATTAGAAATCACAAACACCTATTTGTACCAACCGAGAGTTCTGGGTTGAGCTTTCCTGCAAGAGCCAGCAGGAAAGTTGTTTTCCCAGAACCTGGAGGCCCTAGGAGCAGTGTCATTCTGCAAGAGCTCCAACAGTAGAATCGGTTATTTAAAATCTCTGCCTTGAATCAGATGAAGCTGGCTCTCTTTCATTGTTGGATGTGATCTTATTCCACCATGTAAAGGAAACAGTCTTGAACGTACCTGGAAGGCTTCAAAATTCCACTGACGTCATTGAGAATGGTTAGGTTTCGTTTTCTTGTCGGTAAGTCTAGATGAATTCGACCAAGGAGCCCCTAGCGGAAAATTAAATAGAATGGCGGCAGTCAGCTTAAGCAGCTGTGTGTGGGAAAGTATCTCTCTATGGCTACATAGATTTGCTTTGGGCGGTCGAGTAACTATTTCTCTATTGCTCACGTATATCTCAATCGAAGTTTGTAAAATTGGGTAGCAATCGTGAAAGCTTATACCTCTATCATGTTCATGGTAAAATTGAATAGTGTTGGCAAGGCTCTACTCCGAACGTACGCATGTGCTTCAACTTTTAGGTGTTTGTATCGAACTTCTATTTTCGGAAGTGCAATACCGACCCTGCATAAGATGAGAATTTCGCTCGATATTTAGTTTCAGCAGGACTCTCTGCGTGCCTGACGAAAAGTAAGTCGAAGAAGTTCTTGATCATATAGCCAATGAGGTCAAATGAAGCCTTCCGTTTCGTCAAGAGCCACACACGGAGCGACAGAGCCTGCAGCTTGAAGGGAAATACTTCGAGTGTGCTACTTTGAATCTAACACGCATGGGTTCCAGCGTCTACGGAAGTTTTAAAATGTCGAGCATAGCAGGAATTGTCACACTGCAGAAAAGTAAGGTATGGAAAAAGCAGCTTACAGGTCGATTCTATCTCGGAGCTTGGAAAGAAGACGTTCATTGTCTTCTTCTGCGACGCGCAATAACTTATCGAGTAGCTGAACTCTCTCGGCATGCCCAAGTCTCGTTACGTCCACCTCCTCATGAACCACAGCCCCGCTGTCTGATACCTTCTTCAAGATGCCCGTTCTCAGGCGGTCATAGGTAGGAAGCTTTTGGATGGCAGCCCATTTCAGAGCCTCTTGGTCGTCCAGCTCGCGATGAGAACTGCAGGAGGTACGAGCGAAGACGTTGTCATGGGCATCGGATAGTCTCCGGAGAGTGCCAGAGAGATCGTCTTCGCCTGGCACTGGCTTCATGGTGGCGAACGTTGACAGTGAGGTTCTTGTGTTTCAGCTGAAGGTGGCCGTTAAGTCATTTCGCTCAGTGTAGCCAAATGAAGGTGGCCGTTAAGTGGCTGAGTGTGCCCTAATGTCAGGATTGCTTTCTGTAACATAAGGCAACATAGATTTCACCCAAATCAAAAAAAGTGTTTGGGTTTGTTTGTTTGTTTGTTTCGGCATCTGTGATTGCTCTACATGAGCTACCACACGTGATGCTTGGAATCCAACATATTGGAAAAGACGGTGGACATAACAAAATACATGGGAACATGATCAGTACCATGCATGGAATCAAACTTGTTAATGTTAGTTTGAGGCACTATCTGTTAGCTGTGTGAGCTCGAATCTTTGATTGCTCAATATGAACCACCACGCGTGATGGATGGAAACAGCATTTTGGGAAAGTTGGTGGGCATATAAAATACATGGAAACATGGTCATTCATCATGATGTCCCATTGTCCCATTAGAAATTAAACTCGTTAAGTTTGTTGGAGGCATTAATATTGTTACTTCCTCTTTTATATAGTACGGCCATGGGTTGATTAAGGAATATGTCAGGTAGGAAGTCTTCAATGTTAATATGTATGTATATTGAAGTGTTTCCCTAATGATTACATAAGATAGCACGCCCATTCATGAGACTGGGTTTTTGAAATAGACTATGTAAGATACCATGCCCATTCATGAGATGGGCTTTTAGACACTCTAGACATTTTTTATGGAAATATACTTATACACACATTTCAAAATTTTAGACTTGTGTAAATTCCAATTTTGGAATTGGACCAAAGAAAAGTCCAAAATGATAATATTGTGCTGATGCGGTTTTCAAAGCCAACTTTCAAAACAACAATTTAGAGAAATAACCAAATACTTGCTAAGATCAACCCAAGTACTTTCTATGATTAACGAAATAAATAATCCTTCAGGTTAACCAAATGTTTTTTTTGTTTAACCAAATACTATACTCCTTATGATTAATTAAATGCTATACTCCTTATGATTAACCAAATATTCACTCTGATTACTGCTATGATTAAGCTATCTGTGGGGAAATAATTACTTTCCATGAACACTTTACTACCTATCAATGAGCATCCAATTCCATAGATTAAGTATGTTCATACACAAATATATGACTTGTTCTCTTGGAGAGTTGGTGTACACAAACAATGTGAGTAATCACGATCCTAAAACATCAATAGATGACCAATTCTCTTAGAGAGGTGGTGTATACATATACCTTCTTGGTGTAAAAATGCACCTTTTCAATACAAAAACAACCATATAAACAATGTTCGTACACAATGAGAGCAAAGACATCAAACCAAACTCAAAGATAATGTTCATGCGCCACATTAGTGAGAGGGAGTGAGACACATAAAAATGATTGATTTATTCCAATAATTGTTTTACATTGTGCATGTGCAAAGGTCTTTTAATAAATCCAACACTATTTACAATTTTGAATTGTTTCTTTTTGCTTGCTATATGGCTCACAAGCATGCCAAAGGTCATTGCATTTCATAATACATGGCATCAAACCCGATAGCATGCCCTTTGGACTATTTGTGTTTTGAAGCATTTTAGGCCACATTGCACTTGTTTGGGATATCTAATTCTACTGATGTGTATTGCCGAAGGAAGAAACCCGACGGTTGAAAATTTTGCTACTCCCACAGATTTTGAATTTTCACAACTCCCGTTCATCGAATCTTGGAATATTAGTTACTTGCAACTTACCCCCGCCTTGCAACCCGCACACGCGTCACCGTGACCTTGCACAGAAAAGGATCACTTCAATCACTTTGGATCTTTGTACAACATCACTTCAATCACTTTGGATATTTATACAACATCACTTCAATCACTTCATCTATAATATTGGATATATACAGATATATAGATATATATAAATATTTGGTCTGACATTATATGGTCCTTGGCTTGTATGGACACTTTCTAGACTCAAAGCATTCTCCTGTTGTACTAAGTGCTAGCGACATCTCTTCCTCTCTCATTAGCATTATCCAACCACTTTATTTCAAATCTTCAAATCAATTTAGTCAAAATCTTTCATCTCACATTATGGTCCTTGGCCAGTCAAAGGACACTCTCTAGTCACATAGTGAGAAAACATCACTTCAATCACTTTGGAAATATTTAAATATTACATATATATACATATACATATACATATATCTATATATCTTCACAACCGCACTTAGATTGAGAAATATAAAATCCCATAACTAATCCACAATTACTAAACAAATGAATTATATGCCATTCATCTTGTTTTGTAATAATAAAAATAGAAGCAAACCACCACACTAATGGCAGTTATATTCCTAGCACTGTGCAACCAACCATTGTGCTAGCAACCAACCACTGTGCTGGAAACCAACAACTGTGCTGTTGGTAGTTAAGTTAATATCCTAGTAATAATAGAAGAAAACCATTGCCCTGGTGGTAGTGTATATCCTAGTGTGCAACCAGTGCAACCGACCAGTTCTATACTAGAATGAATCACATTGCTGCAAATCCTAAAATAGATACATTGCCCAAGTAAACTTAGGAGAACATTAGTAATTCAATAGATTACATATATTCGATCTCAAATACTCCTTTCCTCTTCCCCCTCTTTCTCTGCTCGCTCTTGCTCTGGACTTCTTTCTATAGCTCCTCTCTCTCTCTCTCTCTTCCATTTGTTGTGTACCTCCCCTCAGCCCCCCCCTCTCTCTCCGTCCCTCCCCCCACTTCTCTCTCTCTCTCTCTCTCTCTCTCTCTCTCTCTCTCTCTCTCTCTCTCTCTCTCTCTCTCTCTCTCCTGTGCCTCTATTGGTGCTGCTCTCTCCCTCTTTTGTGTCGCTATTGGATCTACATTTCTCTATGCAGGAGTCCCATTCTATAATATTGGATATATACAGATATATAGATATATGTAAATATTCGGTCTAACATTATGGTCCTTGGCTTGTATGGACACTTTCTAGACTCAAAGCGTTCTCCTGTTGTACTAAGTGCTAGCGACATCTCTTCCTCTCTAATTAGCATTATCCAATCACTTTATTTCAAATCTTCAAATCAATTTAATCAAAATCTTTTGTCTCACATTATGGTCCTTGGCCAGTCAAAGGACACTCTCTAGTCACATAGTGAGAAAACATCACTTCAATCACTTTGGAAATATTTAAATATTCATAAATATACATATGCATATATTATTATATGTATGTATATATATATATATATATATATCTTAACAACCGCACTTACATTGAGAAATATAAAATCCCATAACTAATCCACAATTACTAAATGAATGAATTGTATGCCACTCATCTTGTTTTGTAATAATAAAAATAGAAGCAAACCACCATACTGGTGGCAGTTATATTCCTACTGTGCAACTAACCATCGTCCTGGCAACCAACCACTATGCTAGAAACCAACAACTGTGCTGGTGGTAGTTAAGTTAATATCCTAGTAATAATAGAAGCAAACCACTGCGATGGTGGTAGTTAATATCCTAGTGCGCAACCAGTGAAACCAACTAGTTCTATACTAGAAGGAATCACATTGCTGCAAATTGTTATCCTAAAATAGATACATTGCACAAGTAAACTTAGGAGAACATTTGTAATTCAATAGATTACATAGATTCCATCTCAAATACTCCTTTCTTCTTCCCCCTCTTTCTCTGCTCGCTCTTGCTCTGGACTTCTTGCTGTAGCTCCTCTCTCTCTGTCTCTCTCTGTCTCTCTCTCTTCCATTTGTTGCGTACCTCCCCTCACCCCCTCTCTCTCTCTCTCCCTCCCTCCCCCCCCTTCTCTCTCTCTCTCTCTCTCTCTCTCTCTCTCTATCTTGTGCCTCTATTGGTGCTGCTCTCTCCCTCTTTTGTGCTGCTGTTGGATCTACATTTCTCTATGTAGGAGTCTCATTCTTGTTGTTGCAACCTCTGTAAGCATGGTGAGGAGCAAGGCTACAAGACCATGCAATGCTGTGACCTCTTGTGTCTTCCACAACATCAGAATTGCATTGGATGAGTGGATCCATTGGACCGATAGCTTGAATGACTGGATAATGATGAAAGGATCAGCCAAAGGTCCACATAATCTTCCCAAGAGCAAGAGAGGTGATATCTTCCATGAGTGGAAGGGTTGCAACTTGAAGTTCAAGTTTGGGAAGAAAGAATAGCTCGCAAAACTGCAACATTTCTATATGGGAAAAGATATGTGACTACCTCCATCATTGAATCAATGTAGGATACCATCACACTGTGAGCCTTTCTATCTATGTAACTTTTTCACCTGTAAGTGTAATGAGTCCATTTGGAAATTTTGTGTTTGGTTTTGAAGAGCGCTTATTCATGGTAGATGTTTTCCCTTTGGACTTCAAGGAGTGGGAACCGGTTGAGTGATTCATAGGCAAGTTCACTCTAATTCATGAGGATTTAGGTAAGAAAATGCATGTAGGGGAGAAGTTGGCCTCCTTGCAAAAGAAGAATGTGTATTTGTATAATGCAACATGCATGACTCCAACGCCATCATCAAGCTATGTCCGTCTAAAAATCATTGCACCACCATAACTTCAAGACATGGATTACAACATTGTGGACTCAAGGACATTGCAATCATACAAGGAAAAGATTGCAAAAGATGTGGGCATGGCCATGAAGTTCACATTTGGATCCAAATGGGCACGGTTATCTTGGTTTGTGCATGTGCACATTTTTCCTTCTTTGTTTTAGAATGCACATATGCATATAACAAAAACTATGTGGTCCTGCAAGCATGTAGATGAAAATGCTCTTGAATATTTACTTGGGATGAACTGAGGAACGAGGTCACGTGAACAAAAGGGTGATGTGTTTCAATGTCATGCATGTAAAGACAATGTGGTTATTGCCAAATATTGTATTTAGCTTTTAGTACATGCGTAGGAAGAAAACAAATGGACGGTGGCTTCCCCTAGACTCTAATGATGATGACAGTACGGGGGTAAGTTTGTGTATTGAGGTTGATTAGGAGATGTCAAGAATGTGAAGTCACATTGCAATGGACTCTAAGGGATGTGCAAGAGCACCTATTGGTCATAGAGGATGGCATGCCATAGTCCTTCAACTTTACCTTAAATGTTGGAAAGATCAGCTGACATGTGGAGAAGTCCATGCATATGCCAATTTATTCCTCTTGCAACTTTGAAGATTGTTAACAATGTGTTTGACTAGTGCAACATTTGTTTTTTTGCCAAATCCTAGTTCTTGTTTCAAAAGATGATGGACAATTAAATTGACCTATTATTTCTTTTTTTTTTCCCTTTGAGTTCGTGGTAAATTTTTTTCAAAAAATTTGGGGATTTTATGATTTGCTTTAATTTTTAGGGTTTTGATATATATAAAGGCGTGAAAGCCATTTTTACATTACATTTTCAAATTTACTTTTAGAGATCCATAGAAGCTCCCACCCTCAAAACTTACTCAATCCATCAGTTGCTATTTTCCATGGATTCAGCTAGAGCTGCGTGCCTTGATTTCATCTCGCGAACTGCATTTATAGGTCACAAGAAAGAGTTTTTTTTTGTGTTTGATAGGACTTCAGATATCCTAGGCACATATATGCAAGCCAAGGATGACTTCACAGATCTCATCCACTACATGCAAGAGAATTTCACTCATTTTGCATAGACACTTGACCACTCTTCAAAGAGATGGGTTCCGATAGATTACATCAAGTATCTATTCCTAGACGAATCTAAGTTTGTGAAGTGCTTGGCCTACTTTTGTGATAATCTTATAGAGGAAGGGTTTAGGATGGTAGAAGTGAATGATATACTAGAAGGGAGGATCACATGAAATACATGCACTAAATTCCTTTCATGGGAGATGACATTCATCTTTCTTCTCTAAGATGGAAATTTAGAGGAAGAAGCCTCATTTTTCATCACCCCCTGTAGTAGAACTGCTGACATCCTCGTCCCTAGACTAGACTCTGACATGTACATGAAAGAGAGTCTTGACCATGCAAGAGAGGAGATGGGAGTTGCTGGAGCATTGGGCCTACTTGAAGAGCCCCCTGTAAGAGTAGAGCAAGAATCTGCATCGGAGACCACTAACCCAGAAGTAGACTTATGGTCCTTGTCTCCCCTCATCATTGTTGGAAAAGAGTACGTATTCCTCCATGACATAGAGGTTCTTTTTGGACTATAAGAGGACGAGGCACTTGCAGTCCTATTTGGGTTTGATATTGACACAAGTGGAACATCACACAGCACTGGGTTCCATCAACATTAGAAATGAGGAAGGGATAGAAGTCGACGACACTATAGTGGTAAGTTTGAACAATAAGTTTGTATTTTGATTTTCTTTCGATTTAATTTGTTTTATTGATCTTTTAATGTTTGTTGAATTGTTGTGGAGGCATTTGAGGTCGATGAATTCTCATCTCGATAGGGTAATGTCTACAATGCATTTTAGGCGAGATCATTCTTTGGGCCATTACCTCGGCGAATTTGCAGAGCACCTCATGGTCTTCCATAGCAAGTTTTCTCCTCGAGGGCCTACGGAGCTGCTGAAATGCAAAGCATTGTCGCACGCTATCGGTTACTCCAAATTTAGTCAGAATGCCAACAAGGTGATTTTGGTACACCGCCTAGCTGTTATCAATGCTTCTGAATTGAACATTCACATGCACGGCATTGATGTCAACAACTATGTCTTTGGCAATAGGAAAGGATGATCTCAGTGCTATTGCAGCTAGGTTTACATCTAGGAGTCGGGGGTTCAAAGACCCCTATTCTCAATGTACTCAAACTAGCTAAGAAGAAAGATAGCGTATGAGGCCTCTTGTAAATATAAGCATATATTTCAATGGATAGATAACTTTAATGAGTACATCTCTTTCTTATTTGTTTTAAGTCATCACTGCTCTTCATGATATCATAATGTTTGTTCCATTGTATTTGTTTTAAGTCGTTGATGCTATATTTGTTCCATCCTTTTAATTGCGTTAATTTAATGCATTTCTAGCCAATTTATATGATTTTCAGCAATTCTGGGTTTTCAATGTTCATTTTTGTCAAATCTTGGAGGAATTTTATCATGGCGCAGATGGCAAGTGTTTGGGACGTTGCAAGGAACATGACCTAAACCTTCCATGGCACAATTTCGAGCATTCTGGCAAGTCATAATGCCCAAACTCACATCATGGTGGATTTAGGGCATGTTGGGCTCCTCGCAATGTCCTAGACACTTTTGTCTTCCATGCCATTGTGAAATTCCTCTAGGATTTGATAGATTTCAAAAGTAACATTGAAATGAATAGTAAATTAAGTCTCATAAAGATGGATAATTTACACAACAATGCGATAGTGTACAAAATGTAGATATATTTTATTAAAAAAGATCGCCCCTTGGGCCTCATATACAAGAATGTGCCTTCAAGGGAAGGGGGTAGTCTAAGTCCTAAGCATCCAAGAGATTCTAGGCCTTCAAGCTTGGGTCCATCCATAGCCACTCCATCAAAGCCATGTCCTTGTCCCTGACCATGATGCTCTTTGTGTGGATGGCACACAAGTTGGCATCCTCGAACAAAGAGGTGGTGACTTGTTCCACAACCTCCTTGAGCACCCCCATAGATTTTGCGATGAAGTGCTGTAGTGGGTTACGGCGGTGACTCACGTGTCTTGGGGATGTTGAAGAGATGTCGATGGAGGCTCCACTCTAAGCTACTCCTTGTGGGAGCAATGTAAGGCATGAGCCATCCGCAAGTATCACTCAAGTAGCCTCTGGATTGTTGCAATGTGTCTCCATGTGAGAAAGAGGGAAGAAGAAGAGGGGAGAAGAGAGGGGAGAAGGGAGGGAGAAGGAGAAGGGAAGGGGAGAGTAAAGGGGGATGTAGTGGCAAACACAAGGGCACTACGATGGAAACAAGAGAACACCCAAAGCACTCTCTTGGAAGAGAAGAGGGAGCATGTATTCAAACTTGTGCAAACAACAATGAAGACCAAAGTCAACACTTTGGCCTTTTATACAAGTCACGTTTTGAAGGGAGGGCCAACCCTTTTCCTTTTTAGCACTCTACTTCTCTTTACAACCAAAGGCTCTTGGGATCGTAAGGTGCCAAGGCATATTGCTTTTCTTTCCATCTCTCCCTACTGGTGGAAATAGCACTTGTGCTAATCATATTAAAGCACTTGGGACAAGCATGGCATTAGGAGGTGGTCCTAACCGATTCCCAAATAGCGCTTGTGTTAGCCTTGTGCCTCCAAGGCTTAGGTGATTTGGGGCTCAAACTCCTTGTGCGCCCTCAGATCTAAGGAGAAGTACGACATGGCTAAGATGGGGCAGCAATGGTCGGGGTTATGGTAGAGGATGGTCTAAAGGGCGTTAGGAGGAAGTGGGGTAGTGAAGTCTAAGTGAAAGATGAGCTTTTGTGCACGGAGTGCATCAAAGTGCATTTGGAGGGTCTGGGGGATGGTGCATGGTGCAAGTGTAACACCTATTTCATTAATTTTGGACTGGTGCACTATCCAAATTCGTTTTGTGAGATAATTTTGGATGAAGCATTTAAAAAAAAGAGGCTCTTATGAAACAAAACTTTGAGTCAAAAAGTAAGATTTTAAAAAATCAAATTAGAAAAAATGACGTGACATGTTATTAAAACTAGAGGACATCACATTGTTAAAAGATACAAAAAGTAAGATTTTAAAAAATCAAATTAGAAAAAATGGCGTGACATGTTATTAAAACTAGAGTACATTTAAAAAAAAGCATGACACATTTGTACAAGAAGTAGATCATATAACTCAAAGCCATATGGTGTCAAAAAACACCTTCCATTAGCTCAGTCTAGAAGATCTCATCTTTGTCTCTCTTGTCTATTACAACTTATTTAGAGAACTAAAAAGTCTTTGTGGAATTGTAGTTTCATTTCTTGTCTATTATAGTTACTTTAGAAAACACATAAGTCTCTATGGAATTAAATTTCCATCACTTGACTACTACATCATTAAGAGAGCATATGTCCTCCAAAGTGCCTACAATGGCATTGGCTTCATGAAAACAAGTAGACTTTAAACGTGCAGGCCATGCATAACCAAGGCTGGCATTGCAAATCTCCTCACAACCTATTTCGAATCTTCCACCGACTTGTAAGCATTCAACAACTCTTCTTTTCTCTCTTGGCTTTCCTCATCTTCACCATTTTTTTCAATACAGCTTCTAGCCATCGCCATATCCTGTACGAAAATTTAACTGCTTGAATAACTAGCCATCGCCATATCTTGTACGAAAATTTAACTACAATAAGCATACTAGTCATATTTTCAGGTTGTTTCCCAATGGTAGCAATTAGACACTGAATACTCTCAGCCCGAAATACTAGATCTGCTTCTGTATATGATTCCATTTTGACTAGTAACTCCAAATCAAAAATCTCTATAAGAAACAACATGCAGTTGTAGGCCCCACCCACAGCTGTGCCCATCTTTTTGCTCCACTGGTAGACATCGTTTGAATTCTACTTGGTCTTGTTGCTCCCTGGTTGTTCTGATAGTAGATACTAGCCAATATGCAGCACTGTCCATCATGGCATATGAAATATATTAATATGTCAGGATCATAAGATACAAAATAAGAAAGTAACAAAAATATTAAGAGAATAATTACCTTGGGGAGTTGGCATGATAGCCTTTTATTGAATTCACAAACCACAAACGGTTGACTTCAAGGTCCCAAGCGATCAGACTTCAATGTGAGCTACACGACCAGATTAAAAATGATTATTGTTTTACACAAACTTGCCAAAGAAATAGTAAAAATAAGATTGGAGTTGATACTTACTCCTCATGATAAGGCATAAAGATGACTCACACCCCATCTAAATTCAAAGGGCATAACCAGGTACAAACATCTTCTATAGTCTTTTGAGGAGAGCTAAAAATAGAAGAAAGGAGAGCATCAAGCATGTAGACATGATTCTGCATTGCGCTAGGAAGCTGAGAAATAACTACATTGTACCAAGAAATAAACAAACATTAGCTCATAGAATTGATTCTGCATTCTGCACTAGGAAACTGAGATATAACGACATTGTAAACAAATAAACAAATGTTAGCTCATTGAAGTAGTAAAAAATAAACAAACGTTACCTAAGAATGGCCAGGATAACATTGTCATTAACCTCTTTTAAAGGATTAGAGAGGATTGAAACCTCCTCTCTACCAAAGCTCAAATACTGAGGTTCTCGTTGCAAAACGATCCTAACTTCAAATGAGCTTTCCATTTTATCCAATGAAGCTAAATTTGCAGAATGGGTCTCTGTCATAGCTTGTATTCTATGTTTGCGGTCATTCTGCTTTTCCATGGTGTCTTTAAAGCTCTTGTGCTCATGGGATTCTTCAACCAAATTTAGAGGTGGTTGCATTGCTGAAGTAGAAGGGAGTGCCTCCATATTGACTTCATCCATTTCTTCTCCCTCTATTGCCTGTAAACAAATATGAGAGATTAGATTCATTATCTTTAAATTTAAATCTTATTTCAAAAATGGTATTTAGTTGAGAAATACAGAGTTCATACCGCTAAGTACTGTCGTAGAGGCCTTTTTACATAACCCTACGAGCCATAATTATCAAAGAAGGCATCATGATCTTTCTCTTCATCCACCAAACTCTCTCTGAATGGGTCATGTAAGTCCATCTTTTCATCATCATCAACTGGGACATTATGATCTTCAAGGTCATCATCCATGTCATCAGTCTCCTTGTGCTCTACCTCTTTTTCATAGCCTGTGGTTAGATCTGCTTGAAGCTAAAAATAGGCCATGAAATTCTTGTTTTCAATAATATTTGTGGAGTTCCCTTTTCTGAGGAGATCCTCAAATAAATATCCCATCCTGCACAAGGTGGCCTCCCAACCTGCCGGTAGCAAATTCTCCACCATGGTAAGCAAGAGACTCCCAACCTGTTGTGGGATTTCTTTTCTCATGTAAGAGGTTACTATTTCTAACCCATCTTCATCCTTTTTAATCCACCTGTTTGCCCATAGCTTTACCTTGGGTGTTGACAAAGAAGCTATATGCTTGACCAGATTATAGTCAATGTTACAATGACTAAGTGGGATTTGTTTCTTTGACAGCAAATACTTAATGGCACTATGCATTGCATCACGCCTCACCTATACATTGATGCATTCTTCCAAGCAGTGGTCTTTGTCTTTCTTTCCAAAAAACCATTCTTTCTTTAAAAGTTTTTGTGTTGCCATGGATGCATACTTGTCAGGTAAGTACTTTATAGGCCTCCACATCCTTGCTGTCAACTCCTTCTTATCCATTACCTTTGACTTTCCAGAGACAAACAAAGGAGCTTCATAAGTCAACTCTCCATGCTCACATGCAATGCACGCTTCAATAATATCTGTCTCTCACCACCTCAAGGCTTGTCATATTTTCTTCTCGCTCTTGAGTTCCCCTAGGCACAACTGCACTCAAAGAAATATAGAAGTTTGTGAGTGTGTCAGCATCTGCTTTTGTGACCTTTCTCTTCAACTCAGGATTTGGAGAACCAAATGTTGTCCATACAACCCTTTCCTTCTGTAAGACCTCTGATGTTGAGGATATCTTATGCTTAAGTCTTTCGGACTCAATCAAATACTTGATCTCATGCTTGAATATACAGATGGTTGCAGAATAACAATGGAATGAAGTTATCTTTGCAAATTGTTCTGAAGTGAGTCTTTGGACTTCCCTCGGACTTCCTTTGCTTCTTTGGCGATCTGATGACAAGCATAAGCCCAATGTTGACCATCAATGGGCTGGAATCTACAATTAAGGAGGAATTCCTTCTTTGCTTCCTTCAACATATTCTCACCTTGTGCCTCTTGGCCTTGTTCATGTGGAATATTTTTAAGAGTGTCTTTAAAGAATCAAGTGAAGGTTTCCTCGAAATGTGTAGGCCCTGTAAATGTAATTTGATCCAAAAAGCTATTTTTGATTGGACAAAACATTATTGGATGCAAGACCACGTTTTGCCACACGTTTCTTTCCATCTCTCAAAGCCTCGTATATTTGCAGTGCATAGGATATATCAAGGTTTCAGCTATTAGTAAAGATAGTTGCAGCTTCCACATCTCTGGCATTCACAAACCACATCCTTTGACCCCAGATATATCCCACATCATCATCTGTTACTGCTTCATTAAGACGCAAATTGAGATTTTTGATTGATGTGAGTTCATCTTTATCATCTTCAGATTCGGGTTCTGAGTCTTCATCATCTTTCTCTTCTTTTAACCATTTCCAATCCACATGGTCTTTATTTACAGTGGGATGATGTGTTTTTCTAATGCTTGGAACATTGCTCTTGCAGTACTAGCCTTTTGCATTTCACATCGTGGTTTGCTAGCAAGAGCTTCTAGCATAACTGTAGTGGATTGACCTTCATCTTCTTCAAAATTTTTAAATTCCTGTGCACTCAAGGCTTGTGTTTCATCATCCTTAGTGACATCCACCATTTCTTGCTCTAGAAGTTTGCGCTCATGTTCTACACATTTGTGACAGTGTGCATGTTCTTCTTGCTCCTGGATCGAAGTTTGTGCTTGATCTCCTTCATGTGAAGATCCTTGAATCTAAGGAGCATATTGTGCATCCTGAAAGTACTCAAACATAATCTTTGCATGCATCCTTTTTGCCACCACACTAGGAAATTGCTCCCAAGTATATGCAAGAGCCTCCAATACACTTTGCAGCTCTGGAAACTTTGATGGTTGAGGAGGAGGCATCACAAAGTTCTCTGAGTCTCTCCTTGACACAACAAAATGAAGACCGCCAACTTCAAGATCTGAACTCTTTGTGAAAATATCCATAAAAGTCTCTTTTGGGTCTATCATTATACCTACTACAAGGCTTGAAGTCATATCTTTCTTGAAGAATGTAGCATCCCATGGATCGTCAACATCATTGAACTCCCTTTTTGACATAAGTAGAAAGAGTCTCTTTTCCTTTTGATGAAGAAACCAAGTTCTTCTGCCCATGTGATATCGAGTCCATCTACTAATCGAGTCCATCTACCAAAGCCATTGGGGCTATATTCCTTTCCTTTCAAATTCAAAGTGACATCAGAGACCCATGCTCTAATCTCAGAGTCATTTAGGCTAGCCCCCACATTAGTTGATTGCTCCATAATCCTACAAGAAAAAATAATGAAGAATTTAGATATATACAAGTAAAGTACAATATACAAGGCTTGATACAATAAATGTGGGAAATAGCCCAAAAGGCTTTACAAGGCTTCATATGGCAATAAATGTGACCAATAGCAGAGAGGGCTTTACAAAGTATTTTATAGCAATAAATGTGGGAAATAGCCTAGAAGGCTTTACAAGGCTTAAATATTTGTACAAATGTAAGAAAATTAGCCAATAAAGCTTTACAATGAAATAAAATGCCCTCTATTGATAAAGCTTCAATCTTCGTGATGAGTTCCACTGATATCCATTTATGCAGCCCACTGATACTCATTAAATAGTGAATGGTTGAGTTTATTACAAGGTGCTTCATATGGCAATAAATATGAAAAATAGCCTAGAAGGCTTTACAAGGTTTTTTATGACAATAAATGAGCTTAAATATTTGTACAAATGCAATAAAAATAACCAATAAAGATTTACAATGAAATAAAATGACCACTATAATCATCAAGCTCCAATATGCCCCATGACATGTAATCTGTCCACTGATATATGTAATCTGTCCACTGATATCTGCTATCTGCTCATGCAATCTGCCCACTGATAAACTTCTTCGTAAATGATAAAAGGTCTTATTCAATAGCATGTTATGAGTGTGAAACCGCATGTGAGCGAAGGGACTGACAACGATTAGGAACTAGTTAGAAAAATTTGAGCATGTCTTCGATTGGTAACTTGGAGAATTGTCTCTCCTCTAAGGCAATCTAATCTATGCTAAACCAACCGTCAAAGCGAAGAAAAGCAATAAATAATTTCTTTTTCTGTGTTCATTTTAATGTGCTGGGGTTTAGGAGGCTTAAATATGCAAAAGAAGGGGTTTTGATGTAGAGGCTAAACCTACATGTGAGAGAAATGAAGAGCAAGTATCTAAAGAAAAGTTAACATTTTTTAATTTAAAAGATGAATATATATATAAATATTATCTCACCTTCAAAACAAACCATGAATTCACTTTTTTATAAATTTTTAAAAGTATAATATAAAACATGTAAATATATAAGACTTTCTCTCTTTCCTCTGAACTTTCTCTCTCTCTCTCTCTCTCTCTCTCTCTCTCTCTCTCTCTCTCTCTCGACTCCTAATTCTCTCTGTAGCCATAGTCAAGACACCTCATTCTCTCTCTTAATCTCTCTCTCTCTCTCAAATCTTATGTGTTTTCCTCTCTCTCCTCATCCCACTCATTCTCTCTCTTAGTTTTTCTCAAGTTTGTCTTTCTCTCCCTCCCATGGCCGCTAGGATTTATCATTCTCTCTCTCCTTAAGATTTGTAATTATTTCTCTCTCTCTCTCTCTCCACCTCTCTCTCTAGAGATTTATTATTCTCTCTCTAGGATTTGTAACTCTCTCTCTCTCTCTACCTAAGATTTATCATTCTCTCTCTTCATCTCTCTCTCTCCCTAGAATTTGTAATTCACTCTCTCAATCTCTCTCTCTCTCTCTCTCTCTCTCTCTCTCTCTCTCTCTTACCCTCTCTACCTCGCTCCCTCTATCCTCTTGGCCGCTAGGATTTATCATTCTTTCCCTTTCTCTGTCTCTCTCTCTCACTGAATTCTCTCTCTTAATCTCTCCCTCCCTTCCTCCCTCCCTCCCTCTCTCTCCCTCCCTCCCTCTCTCCCTTTCTCTCTCTCCTCTGTCCCTCTTCTCACTCTTAATATCTCTTTCTCTCCCTCCCCTCTTCTCTCTCATTTCTCATTCTCTCTCTCTCTCTCTCTCCCTCCCTCCCTCCCTTGGCGGCCATGGCTGCCAGAAGTTTCACTCTCTCTCCCCCTCTCTCTCATTTCTCATTC